>NC_141545.1:7263139-7450639 GCF_021556685.1 Rattus norvegicus
CACATAATGAAATATACCCCAGGCTTTCTGACTCTTTCTGTGTCTGTCTTCTGCACTCTGCCAACAGCGTCTGAGCGGCTTCACACCTTTTTGACCAGTAGCCTGTTTTCCACACTCTAAGTATTAATAAACTTTACACAGCGTTGCTTCTCTCAGAGGCTGCTCTCGCCAGCATTGCATTAAAACTGGGAGGATCTGTTGTAAGATTGCAGCAGACGGCTTGGCTGTGCATGAGGAAGAAGGAGCTAGGAATGCGATTCAGTGCAAGCCTGTGGCTTAGCACCAGTGAGGCTGGCTGTGGTCCCCAGCACCCCTAAGAGAAGGGAAAAACAAGTAAGCAAGCAAACAGAAAAGCAAGCCTGACTACACATTTTAGTATTATTTTGACACCTTTGCAGGTAACCTGAGCCCTGAAGTGGGAATTGGACTGACAGATGGGTGAACGTGAATTCCTTACTACTTATTGTTTTCTTGTGCAACTGTTTCCAAATAGAACCATCTTTTCTAAGGCTGGTGGTAAATGCACCCTGTGCTTACTGTAGAAATACTTCATTTCTAGTTGCCTTACTTTGGTCTGTTTCTTTTCATCTCATTACATTTCTTCTAAAAACGTCTTTTGAGTGGCTTTGGATGTATATTACAAGTCGGATTTAACAGACCTATACTAAACTATCTTCCTGGAATTCATTATTGCCCTCTGTCAGTGCATACAGTTCAGTACCACAGAAAGCCATGAATAATTTCAGACCGTTCTTTATTTTAAGTCATCCTAAATTAGTGGGATTTTTAGAGCTCCTTGTTAATCTCTAGCAATCCACAATGTATAGAAATTATTACACTGTAGTGCTTTCGGTACAGCACAGATGGTTTTCGGGCACTAGTCAGGCAACTCCAAAAGGTATCACCCTGGGGCCTTTGTTGTACCATAGACTCTGACTAATTACTGTCATTTCTGTCTGCTTAAACTACAGCCACATTTGAAAACTGACATAAATTCTTCTTCAGATTTCTCAGCCAGCCTTACAGAAGTATTTTCTTTTCCATAGTTTATTACACTGCTTAAAGTTCTTCAAACTGTACATATCCAAAGACATGGTAACATTCCCATTGCTACCGGAGGTTAACAGATTTAATGCTGTTTAATTGTGGACCTGATGTAAGTCCCCCAACTCCTTCACAGATCCTGAATGCATGTGTGCTTTTATAGTAAAGGAAGATACATTTTAATGTTTATTGATAGCCAGTCAGAAGAAATCACCCACCAGCCTTCTCCTGCTACATCCCAGTTCTCTGATACCTGACGACATGTCTAGAATGCACGAGGACACCTCATGGACTGTATATGATTCTATTAGAGTTCTAATCCATGTAGAAAGATGGCTGCGTCTGTCTCCTTGGACCCTCCAGAGTATTTTATGGAATATTTTCCCTGTCTTCCTGCCAGCTATCTCCAAATGTGGAACAACTGCCCTGTTCCCCTGAAGAATGACCAGCATGGCAAGATGAGCCCTTGAGTGGCAGTGTGGCACAAGTCTTACCACAGCAAGCAGTGACTTCCAAGTGTTTCCGAGAGGGACTGCGCTGCAGTGTAAACTACATGGCTAGGGTTTTATTCACATACTTGGTGTAGAATATAGAGCTTCACCTATGCTAACAAGCGTTTTGCTACTGATATATGTCCCCAGCTTCTTTGTGCTAGACAGTTCTTATGTGAATTGACAGAAGCTAAGGTCATCTGAGAAGTGGAAACCTCAATTAAGAAAATGCCTCCGTAAGAATGGGGCTGGAGGTAAGCCTGTGGGGCGTGATTGATAGGGGGCAGCTCAGCCCATTGTAGGCAGTGCCATCCTTGGGCTGGCGCTCCTCAATTCTATAAGAAAGCAGGCTGAGCAAGCCATGAGGAGCAAGCCAGTCAGCAGCACCCCTCCATGGCCTCTGCATCAGCTCCTGCCTCCAGGTTCCTGCCTTACTTGAGTCCCTGTCCTGACTTCCTTTGGGATGAACAGTGATGTGGAAGCATAAGTTGAACAAAGCCTCTCCTTCCCAACCTTCCTTTGGTATGCATGGTGTTCCATCACAGCAAATAAAACCTTAACTCTCCTTTTATTTTTGCTTTTAAATATTAAGACAGGTGGGCTGTTGACACTTAAAAGAAGTACCAACATGTTTCTCATGTTTTTCTTTTGTCTCTAATAATCTTTCTGCATTCCTGTGTGTCTACTAGGGACAGTTTGCAGTGAAATTACTCTTTCCGTGAAGGCTTGGATTACCCAGAAGTAGTCTGTTTCTTCTGAATTACTTGGTGCTTTTTATACACTTTCAGTAATTACATCCATGTCAACATATACACACCATTAAATTCCACCAGGTTAGGAATCCTGACCCATTTGTTTCTCTATGCCAAGTAAAGTTGTAAATATTATTTGAGTTAGAAGAATCTTTAGTTAATTTTATGGGTATAAGCATTAAATAAATTTATATATTAAAAAAGGTATTATAATATAATGATGTTACCAATTATAAGTAAAATATATAATGCAGGGGGTTTGCTAGCAATTAAGTTTGGAATTGAGGAGGAAAAACCAAGGTAAATTTAGTTTCAGGAGTTGCTGCTGGAGGAGGTACAAAAGATACTAAGAATGTTTTTCATTACATCCTATTTTTTAATAGTTTTGTTGCCTTTGGTGTTCTTTTTGATTTTTTAAAAAAGATTTATTTATATGAGTACACTGTAGCTGTCTTCAGACACACCAGAAGAGGGCATCAGATCTCATTACAGATGGTTGTGAGCCACCATGTGGCTGCTGGGATTTGAACTCAGGACCTCTGGAAGAGCAGCCAGTGCTCTTAACCACTGAGCCATCTCTCCAGCCCTTTTTATTTATTTTTTTAAGTTGTAATTCCATAAAACCGTATTTGGTGGTGAAAAGACTACATTGGTAAAACTGGAATGAAAATTTACCATGGATCTTTTGACCTTTGAAATAAATGGAACTGGAGTCAGCTTCCCTGGAAGTGGATTTACTCGTGGCTGTGAGTCACCTTGTAAGTTGTGGGAATTTTCCTGGGTCCCCTGGAAGAGCAGCCAGTGCTGTCCCTCAGAGCCATGACTCTATCTCCACATTACAGACCCACTCTGAAGAATCCAGCTGTCCCCTTCTTTCTACTCTGTGCAATAAACAATTTATTTGTATTCATTCTGGAAGTTCCCAATCAATGCCACCTCCTTTGCAAAGCCTTCCCAGATCCAATTCATCATTTCCCCCTTTGTGCTGTTAAAAGCCCTCATATCTGTTAAAGGACAACTCATCCAGCATTTGACTAACTCACGACCTCTAAATGCCAGAGTCGATGGCATTGTTTTCTGTGCGAGTCCATTTCCAGGACTTGGAAGACCCCTTTCTTCACCCATATCTCGCTCTATGAATGCGCCATGGCCCAGGGGCTCCTAAGGTTGCCCTCTCGGTGTATCTGTGGAGCCTGCAAAGTCACATCGTGCCTCAGGGCTTGGTGGGTAGAACCATCTCACCATGTCCCCAGGCAGAGGACACCCACTGCCATAGGACACCTTTCTTACAGTTGAGAGTAATATAGACTGGATAAAAAACAATGTAGCATGAAAGACTCAAATTACAGATAATGTATCGTGGCTCATGGTAAAATCCTTAATGCAGTCAGATGGAATTTTGTGAGGTTGGCTCTTCTGGAAGGCATTTGTAAGAGCACTCAGCGATTTTTAATATCTTAATGCTTTCATAGTTGGTTTAAAGACCCCAATCATCTGATGTCAGTTAGATAAACTGAAGCTTAAAATACTCCCTAGGTTTTACTAGTCAATAAACACAGTATCCAACATTTCCTCTAGAATTTCATATGTAAAAAAAAAGTCCCCCTGAAGCTTACTTTTACCATTAAACTTCACCACAGTTCCAATTGGTGTGCAATCATTTCTTCTATATCTTTGCCATGGAAAAGGATTATTGATTAAATAATCTGCGTAAGATATTAAAATGTCCATAGCACAGTCCTTAGATAGAGTAAACTGAGCCCAGTCCAGCTACCTTGCGGTTTGTCATAGTAGTAATAACCACAAAGGTGGCAGCTGCCACCCTGAAAAAGAAAACGATGTCAAACCAGACCCTTTTTTAAAGGATTCTTTCTTACATATAAATATCACAGTATAAGATACCAATGGGTTTTTGCCCTGTCACAATTTTAAAAACACGAGACTTGAGAACTGTTTAACACTTCTGGAATTTGTATCTGAATAAAAGAAATGAAGAAATTCACTGTATCACATAGTTGTACCAAATAATAAGAATTATTATACTCATGAGCTCTGGCATAGAAAGCCCCAGATGGATGCACTTGTACAGACCTCTGGTGAAAGAGTGAAGGGGAATGAGTGGAAAAGGACCGTCTTCCTAACAGACCTGAAAAGCACAGGACAGAACAGCATGATGCTTGCCGGGGCACAGACCACAGACAGTGGCGTAGTTTCAGTTTGGGAACATGAAAGCTTTTAGAGATGACAGTGGTGATGCAGCCACAACACTGACTGTGCTCAGTGCTACTGAATTGTACGCTTATAAACGGATAAACGGAATAGTTTACATTTTAGTCCAATGAATAATAAAATTATAAAAATACAGCTGGAAATGCCCCGGCAGATTTATATATCAAAATAAAACTCCCATGTTTTATGGATTCAGAAGCACGAAGCATGAGGCATTAATAAGTCCCTGTGCTAAGAAAAGAACTACTGGGTAAGACAGAGCAATCCAAAGCCAGGGTTTTCTGTTATTGCAGAATCACTTCTCCTGAGCTACTCTGATTCCTGGCTTTCTTTAAAAGCCCCAGGATGCCCCTGGGCCCCATGTATCTGTACAGCCAGCCATACAGCCCTTTTCTCGAGGTACTTGACATTCTTGACAAAAAGACCTTAGAAAAGGCGGGGGTGGCGAATCCTCCAACATAAACATTATTGTGTTTCCAGTTCTCAGCCCTGAGTTATGTGCAGCTGGTGAATATTCCTAGAAATGCTGACATAGTTTGACAGTGGGATTGATCCCGCTTGCTAGCTCAGTGAAAAGACCAGATGTTACATGGTCAGCGCGGACCATTGGCTTCATCTTCTCTACCACATTAGTTCCTAACCAAACCAGGTGTCCCAAACTATGAGGTTGTTTTGATGTGTGGGCTCCTGTTGGCTTAAGATCATATGTGACTCCTAGCACCTGCACTAACCCCACAGGACTGGCCCCCACATACCAGCCCCCATTCTTCCCTAAGTAAAACCTTTCTGAAGTCAGTTCTTACTAATGACAAACTCCTGACAAACATACAGGAGAGTGATGGGCAGCATCAGTGGCCTTCTGCAAGTCCCTCGGCTTGGCCAGTTTTCTCAGAGCCTCATTTATGTTTATTATATCCATTCATTTCCTCACTGTTAAAATCGCGAAGCCTAAAGGCTTTACACAAGTATTGCCACATCTATTCCATGAAGCCTTCCACATCTTAGAGGTCAGGCACCATGCATTTCTTCACAACTGCCTTCAGTTCTAACATCATCCAGAAAGATGGAAAAGATTTGCTTCATTTTGAAGAATAAGAAACAAACTGGCAACAGTGTTTCATCAAGTTACTTCTTTTTTGCTCAGGTCATGACTGGTCACAGATCCTGACCATAGTTGGTTCTTACATGTCCACAGAGGATGTCGGCATTTCAGATGCCCTCTGTCTCCACTGGTAGTCTTCAGACTCTGACAGGCACAGCCTATAGCTGAGAATCTTAACATGCAGGTTGTGATTTGCTGTGCTTAAAATGGAGCCCCTACTTCTGCATTGATAACAGTCTCCAAGGGACAAAGCAGGAGACAATACTGGAGGAAGAAGGTTCTGAAGCTCTGCTTCTCACGGGGTGGCCTCAAGCGACCCAAGGCTGTGAAACAAACTCTCCTCAATTGCTTCAAGTGTAAAATGGACACCAGATTTTGAAGTCTTAGCCTGAAGTATAAGAATATAAAATATAACTTTTATACTGATTGTAGGCTGAAATAGTTTGAATGTATGGGCTTGAAAAACCACACTATTCGTGGGGTTGGGGATTTAGCTCAGTGGTAGAGCGCTTGCCTAGGAAGCGCAAGGCCCTGGGTTCGGTCCCCAGCTCCAAAAAAAAGAACCCCCCCCCAAAAAAACACACTATTCGAAGTTACTTTGCATTACCCACACCAGGCTCAGCCTCCCTTTCTCTGCATCCTGCTTGTGGATCAGATGCGAGCTCTCACGTACTGCCCCAGTGCCTTGCCTGCCTGCCTGCCACCATGTTCCCTGCCATGATGATGGACTGACCCTCAGAAACTATAAGCCAGCCTCCAGTTAATTACTTTCTGTTATAAGTTAACTTGGTCACGGTGTCTTGTCCTAGCAATAGAAAAGTAACTAAGATAAATATGTTCAGTAAGTATATGAGTTGTTTTTTTTTTTTAAATACATTTTGAGAAAAAAAAAAACTTTGGAGAGTCTATAAGCACCAAAACCAAAAGCAAATTCTGAGGAAAATTTTCATTTGGCTTATACTTCCACATCATAATCCATTATTGAGGGAAGTAAGTTAAAGCAGGAACCCAAGGGAGAAACCTAAAAGCAGGAACCATTGAGGAGATGCCCTCTGCCTGTTCTCCCCGGCTTGCTCAGCTCACGTCCAGGGAGCGGTGCCATCCAACAATCAAGACAATTGCTCACAGACGTGACTGCTGACCAGACTGATCTGGACAATCCCTCAGCCGAGACTACCTCTTGTCAGGTGACTCTTGGCTGTGTCAAGATGAAAATAAAAGCTAATCAGACCCAAGAGGAGGAGGAAGAAGAGAGGGGGAATAAGATTGTGTATTTACATTCCCCTTGTCAGGGGACTACAAAAAATTTAAGTCCGCTCGGGTAGTTCATGTTGCATCTTGCTTGGACCAGGCTTTTCCAGCAGATCTCGTGAGTCTTGTCTACCTGTTTATTGTTCAAGATGCACCACCTGCATTGCTAGATGTCTCATGTTGAGAACTCGTCAGCGTAGGGAACACCTGAAAACCCAAATATTCCCATTCCTACTAGTTCTAGTTGTGTTTTTTTTTCCTGTAGGTGAGTCCTTAGAAGAGTGTCTCTCCCCTGATTGATTCTGAGTGATCATCTTGTGACTTTTGAGCCCTACACACGTGCACTCTGGTCTCACGTACCTCAAAGTTCTTAGCACAATGCATTCAAAATACTGTGCCCTGGATTAAGGTCTAGGTCAAGTCCTACCAACTGCAATGTGTCACTTAGGGTGGGTCTTGAGTGTCTGATCCACTGTTTTCTCTGCTAAGGCAATTCCCAATAACTAACATAAATCCAATCAAAACACAGTTATGAAGTCAAACCACTGTCTGTAAACAAGCCATCAGCCAACACATACCAAATAGACTTGGGGACTATCCGCACCAGTGCTCTCCTCTGTTAAGGCAATCAGAAGTTGATGGAAAGAGAATTGCTAATAAATAAAGGTGACTGCCTCTCTTTCAACACCTGTGGGGTCTGACTTGAGGAGCTTTCGGGAGTCCTTGGCAGGAAGGAGTCGTCAGACACTGTTTGGCCCTACAGGGCTTTTATTCATTTTCAATCTGAATTCAGGGTCCCCTGCCTCCCCTTCCTTTCCTCACTCATTTTTTCATTCATTCATTCTCTCACTTCTCTGTCCTCTCCCACATCTCATTGGCTCAAACCTCCAATAAGTAATTTTTCTGGGTACCTTTGTTGGTCATACGTCAGTAACCCTGAGAGTCACAGAAAGCCCAACTGCAAGGGACGATGCCTTAGCACTCCTTAAATAAACAGCAGTTCCCAGGTCATTCCCTTTCCTCTCTGGTGGTGTGCTTTACTTCTTGGACCTATCATCATGTGTTGGGATCATGCACAGAGGATTTCAGAGGGGATTTAATACACCCGGCCCCAAAGTTGTTTTGAGGACTTAAATTGTAACCTGCAATTGAACCTCAGCTCCTGCTGAGCTGGAGAGAGGGCTCAGCATCTACGAGCACGGCAGCTCTTTCGGAGGACCTGAATTCAGTTCCCAGCACCCACATGGTGGCTCAAAATCATATCTAACTCCAGTTCCAGGTGATCTGATGCCCTTTTCTGAACACCACAGGCACTGAGTGCACATGGTACACAAACACAAAATGTTTAAAAGTAAAGCTGTATTATTACATTAACAGTATTAGCAAGTGTGGGACATAAAACTATGCCAGGAGGTTTGGTAAGGTAGAGCAGGTTGAGACCTGGAGACTTGGTGGGCGCACACCTGAGGCTTAGGTGACTCCCAGCTCCTGCCAGACTTCTGACTTGGAATGCATGCCATGCTTCTGACATAAAAGAAACTTGCCCTATGGTCACATAGGCCCAGAACAGAATTCACCATGCTAATGAGGTACCCAGAGGCCCAAAGGGCTTAGCCAATAAGTTCTTCCTCTGACATTTCTCCCTGCAGAAGGCATTTAATCTCGGGCCAACCCTGAGAAGTGGGGTATGGTTTTACGCATCCGCTGTCTGCCATGACCATAGAACTGTTTAGAACCATGGAGTGTCTCTTTTCACCAAGATCCACTGTGGGAAGCCATGAAGAAAGGCTTTGCCTACAGACCTGCAGCCTAATCTCCTGTAGAAGGCCTCTCCGTGCTCCCAGCCACAACCGCCACCACCAAGCCTGCATCCACCCAGCTAAGGGCAACCATCTCTGCTGGGACGAGCCAGAGCACCCCTCCCTCAGGCCCCTGTCTGGGCAGTGACACGGGATAAGTACAGTCAAAGCCCCAGCGTTCCGCCTCCCCAAGCTGCCGTGCCCAGTGGCAGAGCAGCTGTGGACGGACAACCCTACAAGCCAGTGTTCACATTTGCCCAGGCCTCTGAAGCCCCAGTTCAGCACTGTAAAAACATAGTCAACATACACAGTTAGCGTTCGCACATCCTGAGCACGGTTGGGATTTTGTGTTTAGTCTGGTCAGAGGACATGACTGGCTTCAGTGTTTCACACAATGGCAAGGGCAGGTAAGCAGTCAGCCCTCTGTCCCCTGAGGCTCAGGCCTGCCAATGTCATGCAGACAAGCCCTACTTAATAAAGATTAGCTGAAGTCACACTTTATAATGTTTATTAAATAGAAATGTTCTCCATTGGAATGTTACCTTGTTAATGAAGTAAAAGTGTAATGCTAATCTGCAAACTATTTACAATTCAAAATGTGTTTATTTGCATATGCTGCATGCAAATATGCCTGGCTTTAGGTGGGGGTCATTTATCCCCAAGAATAATTAAAATTTCTTTGTTACCCACAGGCTGTTCAATAAAGTTTCCTAAATTAAAATGGCGCCCATATATGGATAAGCTAGGATGACGGGGGAAGAGGGCATTTTTGTTTCTAGTTCTCGTTTCATGGCTGTCATCCTAACACAGCACTATATTCTGAGAAAAGTAAAGCTCTTTGATATCCCCGTGTAATCATATATCTTCAGAGAAAAATGGTTTTGCTCATTTATCAAGACCATACACAGCTGCGCACTCGGGAACATCCTGTAGCCAGACTCTACACATGACAATCATTAATCTAGTGATGACACGGGAACAAAACTAAATTAATTTCCTGCCCTGAGATACATGGAGACTATTAAAGAAGCATAAAAATGTACGATTTGGACAGCTTCAGGGGCTACTGATCGTGGAGACTAATGCTTCAGTGATGTTCACCCATTAATTAAAGCTCTGTTCGTGTGAATCTCATATTTAATTGTTTTTTTATATTCACGCTGTCCTGTGCATATCATAAACTGGCTGAATTCAGGACGGTGTGGGGCAGTTACAGAACTACGCACAGCCTGCTTGTCCAGTGACATGGGTCTCAGTCAAAACAGAGCTGAAACAGAGCACTTACTTTGTCATCTACGTTTGAGGCTTTGTCAAATATTTAGCGGGATCGGCAGGTTTGGGTTAAGCAAGAAACCCATGTAGGGCGTGGTGGCGCAGTCCTTGCAGTCCCTGCACTCAGGAGGCAGCAAGAGAAGATGGCAAGTTTAAGACCGGGCTAACAACAATAACAAACAAAGCCCATGAAAAGCAACAGAAGCAAATGGTTTGGTATCTCCATTAGCTATGACATTAGTTGATACAGAGTTTTGCTTTAAAGGTTACATTTTAGTTATCTATGCAGTTGACTGAAGCATTTCTCATAGGAAGGGGGCTCGTTAGACTCAGGAGTTAAGGAAAACATAGGTAAAGCTCAAGCAGCCCAGACACGAGTCACACTGTGGTGAACCGCTGATAGGAAAGAAAACTTCAACAGAACAGCCTGCAGGTTGCACAAGGAGCTCCAGGGAAGTAGTCATTACCCACAGGGGTGGAATTTTTAGTGACACAGCAAACAGTCTTTGAGTCGGACATGTTCTTGGAAGTCACCTCAGTCCAGGAGACCAACTGGTTCTCTAAGCTAGACTTGAGTGGAATCCTATCATCGGTGTTATCAGCATGGTGTCTGAAATGAATAGACATGCATTTAAGTTTCTTTAGGAAGAGTCTGGGATTCAGTTCCAGGGAATCTGATGCCTTCTTCTAGCCTCTGAGGACCCTGCATGCACATGTTTTACTACATTCTTATAGGCAAAACACTCAAACACGAAAATACAGATATTAAAAAGATGTTTTGGGGCTAGAGAGATGGATCAGTGGTCGTCAGGCCTGGCTGTTCTTGTAAAGATTTGATTGCCAGCCCCCAATGGTAGCTTCTTATACCCATCTGTAGTTCTGGCTACAGAGGATCTGATGCCGTCTTGTGACCTCTGCGGACACTGCACACACATGCTACACACAATACAGCACTGTCTTATACACTGCCACTCTGCTTTGTGTGTCTGGGAATGTCACCTTTAGGTACCTCATTTAGAGTAGAATCTTCGTTCGTTGGAACTGGCTTGTCCGATTTAATGACGTCAGCCATCATACATCACTAATCACTTGTTAGAGAAGCTGTGTATGTCTTGTTGTGTAGACATACCACTCAGTCCACTCCTCTGTCCACAGACACTTACATTGCTTCTGCCTTTATTGTAACTAATGCCTCCATGAACACTGGTATATTAGTTACTTTCCTATCGCTGTGGTTAAGCACCGTGATCAAGGTGACTTACAGATGAAAGATAGATCTGGACATAGACTCAGACAGCTAGCTTATCTAGAGAACACAACTGTTTCAACCCACTAAATGACCTCCAGAAGTCCTAGTAGCAATAAAGCATTTTCAGATAAAGCTATTATGACTTGAAAGCAAAATGGGTCACTAATTTCTAAATTTTTGCTAAGTAGGGTTTAAGCTCACACTGAATGATTCATGTTCTTAAAAAAAAGAAATTCTTAATTTTTACCCTTTGAACCAACTGGGGAAATAGTCCTGGTTTGCCACCATTCGAGTAACTTTCTACAAATGAAATTTACAAAGAAAGATTTCAGTTGTGGGAATGTCAATAAAAAACATCTTCAAACAGCACGTCTCCCAACATTCCTAGAGATAATTTCATCCTCGTCCTACATTTTAGGACAATTTTTCAAGCATTGTGATCCAAGTGAAGTCTATGTCTTCCCTCCTTAGATGCTTGGAAAAATCAGTAATGAGGACACTATCGCCTCCTTGTGCTGTGAATTCTCTCTCTACTCAGTACACTTGAAGCATGGAAACCAGGTCCTCTTCCATGCAGACCTAAGAGACTTCCGAAGACGGCTCTGAACTCTCTCTGCCCAGACTCAGGCACCTAACTCCACGATGCCAGCAACGTTCAAAACAAAATTAACCAAAACGACAACAAAACTACTCCTTCTGCTGCTTTTACTGACATGTCTCTAATTTCTAGTTCTACTTAGTAAGACTGCTCTTCAATTTTCTTATTAATAACAAAAACTTAATTCCTTGGAGATTAGCTGAGGAAGATTGTTAGTAGGACTGTGGGTAGATAAGCCAGCTGCAGACACGGTTTACTAGCAGGCCATTTACGGGATGGATTTAGGTCGAAGGGTAAGGAGTCTAGAGAGTCAGTGCACGCAGAGCTGGGAGGAAGCTCAGTGCAGAGCTCAGGTCTCTGCATGCTGGAGGACCACACTGGAGTTTGACAGCAGATCCACAATAAACAAAACCAGTGGCGATGACTGATTAACAGATGATTTTCTGTCATCCGATGCTTTACCAAGAAGGCATGGGTCTTGTAAAAATCTGATTTAGGGTCAGTGGACATGCTCAGTGAGTAAAGTATGAGGCCTGAGTTCAAATTCCTAGAAGTCTCGTAAAGCACGGGTGTAGTAAGAGTGTGTAATGTCAGCACTCTCACGGCTTCATGGCAAGTTGAGACGAGTCCTCAGAAGGACGTAGGTACTGGCCTGGCACACAGAAGAAAACACAAGTCCCCGTGTCAGACATGGCAGAAGCTATACATGACTTAGCATGTTTGTGTATTCATTCATTCACACAGACACACACGTACACACACACACACAGACACACACACACACACCATAAATTAACAAAAAAGAAAACAAAAGGTCTGATTTTTTCCCCCTCGCTCTGCCATTTAACAGTATTTGACTTTAGAAAGGTCATTTAATTCTAATCTACAAGTGGGTAATGTTCATTAAGAGTGGATATGGGGAACAATGCTCTTCTAGACATGTCTGAACATGTCCTGTGTCCTGTGGGATGAAAGGGGAGAGTTGCCCACAAGACCACCATTGTCCTTTCTTATACCTTTGCTGTCTCAAGTAAAACTCAGGCTGAAGAAAGGATAACATTGCTAGCTCCTTTGATTTCTTTTTTTCAGCAAATCTTGAATTTATTGCTCTTGCTTTTGGTGATTGATCAACCTGTGTAATTCACAGGGCAGGGAGGTCGAGGTGGAGAGATGTGCAGATTATTTTTCCATGTACGGTCATTTCTTTTGCTCCATCAGACTGGAAGATGGCTATTAAATTCAATTAGTCACTTTTTATTTTCTTCATGTTCCAAAGATTCTTTTTTTCCTGCTGCGCTAGGAGACCTTGATTTCCGTTGCTAGGAAACCTAGAAGGCGCTTTTGCTCTTCATGGAAACGGTGTTTAGCAGGATCATTTTGACTGATAGTTTATTCACTCTTTGGCTTTGTGCCAACTCAAAGGCAGCTCACTTCAAGTCCATACAAGGTAAATCTAGAAGCGGGAAAGGTACTGGCCCCTCGGGTGCCCTGTGGAAGTGCCTCGTGGGGTTCCTGGGGGGTTGGAGAAGGGAAAAGTGGAGAGTAAGAACCCCCCTCATGCCTGGAGAGCTTTGATCTGTGTTAGTATTGGGCTCCCTTTGGAGAAAATGTTCCATGGAGGCAGGAGGAGGCAGTTGAGTGGGCTGAAAAATGTTTGAAAAGCTCTGGCCTATCCTAGCACAAAAGAAAGTCAGGTCTCTGAGAGATCACGTGCCAAGAGGTAGGCGGCTCATAAGTCCCCAGCCTGGAGATTCGACAGGATCTGTTGCCTAGACATCTCTTTGCACCATCTAAGGTGCTCTGCACAGCTGCACAGCTTATGTGGTCCTTCCCCTGAGTGTATTCTGGGACTCCACAGTCCGACTCTGTCCGACTCTTGAAGTTCGGCAGCCCTGGACCGGAAGTCATGGTTGGTCGCACCAGCAGCTTTCTCCAAAATGACGCTGAGACTTTCTCTTTTTTACTTAACCAGTCATTTTCTCCAAATTCTGTTCAAAGAGTATGGATTTCTTGAGGGGTGGTGGAAGAATATTTTGTTTCTTCTTGTAGCTATGATCTGGGGAAGGACTTTTGCTGAGCCTGAGAGGACTTGTCTTAGCAATACTATGGCCATCTGAGCTGAACGTTCTCCTGCATCAAACAGCTAGAAGTGTGTAAAACACCTTTGAATGTCCACTACAGCTCAGAAGGTTTAAAGAGAAAGCTTGCAAGAAAGGAAAACCAGAGTTTTTTTTATATGACTTGATGCTGTCACTACTTTGGGCAGATGGGCACCCAGTCACTAACCAGCCGTTTGGAGTCACTGTCAGTTTAAGAAGTTGAGACCTGGATTGCTTCAAGATGGAGGGGTTCAACCGGTAGCTCTTAAGCCCAGAGATCTATAAACTTAGGGCTTTCAAGGTCTGTATACATGTGCGATAGGCAAATCAGGAACAGCCACCACAGCAAAGGGTGGCGACAGAGAGGTTTCTCTCTTTGTGTTGGTGCCCAAGTAGAGGCATACGATTTTAATTTTGAGCATTTCTCTGTGGGCTTCATGGGTTGAGGCTGTAGATGCTCTGTAAATATCAGGAGCCCATTGAAATAATGCACTAATTTAACACCACTGATTCCAGTCTGATGACGAATCTAAAAGAGTGACTTACAAAGGCACAAATATACTTCTTAAATTTCTAAAAATTTACTGGATTCTCCCAGGTAACTCATCAAAGCTCATTTCTTTTGAGCTCACACCTGTCTGAACTGAGTGATTTTATGATCCAAAATTAAAAAGTCGAGAAAAAAAATTTACCAATGGAAAGAGTTGGACTACACAGCAATGGTATATCTTTGAATGCCTGGCACCGCTCAGAAGATTTAAAGAAAAAGTTTGTAAGAAAGCAAAAGCACGGAGTTTCCTTTGATGGAATGTGTGTATTTTTTTTTAAAGGACTAAAGATGTAAGACAATCTTAAGATTTAATAGATGAAAATAGATCAATTAAAAATGTCAAGTATAATTTTGAGAAATAAATAAAATTGAATTAAAAATTAAACTGGAAGCAAGGGAGATGCCTCAGCGGGTGAAGTATTGACACACAAGAATGAGGATCAGAGTATAGGATGCTGGAAACCACGCACATGTTGGGAGGGTGTACCGTTTGCCTGTAATCTCTCTGCTTTGTTCAGAGACAGGGAACCCCTGGCTATCAAGGTCATCAGGACCAGTTGTGAGTTTAAGCAAGAGAATCTGTGTCAACATACAATGTAAAGAATGCTGGTGGAAGACATCAGATATTAATTTATGGCCTCTACATGCACACACACACACATACACACACACAAACACACACACACGAATACACATATGTATAGCACACACATACACCATATACATCTATGCAAGCATTAGAAAGATGAAAATAAATTGGCAGATTAACCAACTCAGAGCTGAAAAGAGAAGTCATGAACGGAAGAGTGCGCCACTGTGCCTGGCTCTTTATGTGAACTCCGAGGACCAAATTCGGATGCTCATGTCGAACAGCAAACATGTTATCTACAAAGATAACTAACTCTCTAGGCTCCTAAATTCTCAAATTTACATATGTGTGCACACATGTACATATGCACATATACACATGTGCATAATAATACAGTGCATGTCGGCTTTGAGGAAAAGATACAGAGATGCGTGATGATGAAATAAAAGAACATTAAAGTCATGGGGTTGGGGATTTGGCTCAGTGGTAGAGCGCTTGCCTAGCAAGCGCAAGGCCCTGGGTTCCATCCCCAGCTCCAGGGAAAAAAAAAACAAAAAAAAAACATCAAAGTCAAGAACATTTATGCAAACCCAGAAAAAAGTCGACTGTAAACATTCAACAACAGAGCTCTCCCGAGCCATAGCAGAGGCCAGGAAAGAGCATAACAGCTCGGGAACGCTAAAAATTATCTATGCAAAAACCTCAAATTCTGCTTTGAACTAAAGAGTAATATACAAACAGAGGCAAAACATAGATGCATTCAGACAAAAACACGGCGAGTTCAACTTATAATCCTGCTCCAATAAATACCATTCCAGGAATTTACAGAGAACAAAAGAAAAAAAAACCAAAAAAACAAAAAAAAATAAACAAAACAAAAAAAAAAACCCAAACAAACAAAAAAAATGAACCCAAAATATAGAAAACTTGAAAACAGCAAAATGTTAGGAGAAGCCTTGGGTGAATTGATCTGAAGACCAGCAGAAGCAGATGGCAGCATTAATAATGGCCGTCCTGGGGGGAGGGGGGCTATAGAACTAAAGAGCCGCAGGTGAAAGGTCTCACTCAGGAGCACAGCAACACTGAGGATAAAGCACCCAGGCTCTTCCTGGGTGTCCTGGTACATGCATATAAGAAGCCCAGTTCCGGGAAGGCATAAACGGGGTGACTGAAAGTGGAGGGTCAGCCTAGGCTATCTCAGGAGCCTCCTCCTCAAACAACAAGACCAAAGCGACATAAAAATTCCATCAACCATAAGTTATTTTAAGTGAAAAGGATGTTATTAGAGTCAGTGAGAGAATGCAGTTGAAAGCAAATGATAATTTAAGAATTCTAAGTTCCTATATAAATCCTCCGAATAGGGAGAGCTGAAATGGACAGTTAGACAGAGGAACTGAAGGCATGCAATCATAATGAAATGTGCATAATTCACATGGATCAAGAAGACAAAAAGATTTATAAATGTGCATCCAGGTGATAACAAAGTGGGTCAATAAAGCAGTATGTTGAGCTCAGCCCTCAGAGGGTTTACACTGTACTCAAATATGAACAGTTCACTGCTAAAAGTAGTCCACACACTGAGTCATAACAAATCCAGTACATACAAAACATGGCAATATATTTTGACCTGTGTTAAAAATTAAAACCAAAATGTATCCCAAATTTCACAAATACTTGAAAATTTAAAAAGTTCATGGGACTGCTCTTCCAGAGGACCAGAGTTCAATGACCAGCACCCATACCATGGCTCACAACCACGTCTAACTCTAGTTCCAGGGATCCAACACCCCTAGAGGCCTCCTTGAGCGTTGTTCACACGTAGTGCACGTACACACATTTAGACAAAACAGCCATGCACAAGAAATAAAAACTAAAGGGTAAATGATTCAGTCACACCCAGTTCTCTGCTGCCCTTTTTGATTTCTCGGACCTGTTTGCCCACCCTGAACCTGTGCTGGGTACCCAACCAGGCTTCAAGGTGAATATCGCCGGGACCGGTGGCCTCAGGAAGAGCTACCAAGAGCCTACCCTATAGGGTAGTTCCGTGATAGTTTTGGTGGCTGCTAATAAAATCCAGCTGTTATTTTTTGCCGATTTACTTTTTATTCTGCATCTTACTTTTATACCCACTGCAGATCAAGACACAAGCAGGGTCAAAGGCAGTCGGTTTGTCTATCCTGGGCTGTTACGTAAGAGCTCCAGCCAGTGGGACCCTTTATTGGCTCAGCAACCACGGAGGGGAGCCACTTAGGCTGCTGTCATTGAAAGTACACCATGGTATCAAATAAGACTTGTAGAGTCCGGGAGACAAGCAGGAGACTCTAAGAAAAGGCACACTGGCTTCTGCTCCACCCGCTGCCCTTTTGCGGGTGAGCTCTGGGTGAGTCCACAATGTCCCCCAGAGCTCTAGCGGGAGGGATGGCACTGTGAAGTGGGAGAGTTGCTGGTTCCCAGTGTAACTGATGTGGGTTTCCTGCTCTGTTCGTTCAGGGTATCCACTTTCCCTCACATAATCTGCCATTGTTCTCCCTGGTTCCTGTTTGATTTGGCAGGGCCAGCTGCTGGCTGTGCACTCGAGGCTCCTCATTCCGCTGTGCTAGACTCAGCTGAAACCCTTGCCTCCCCCCAACAGGAGCCAAATGCAGCATGAACGGTGACATTTCTGCTCACCAGGAAAACATAAAGAAATCCCAATGAAGCAAGAAGGTAGACAAAATCCTTTCCAGCAATTGAACAAAAAGGGTATTTTTGGTTTTTTTCTTTTTTTTTTTTTTTGCATCTAAGTTTTATGGAAGTCAATTCTCCGACTCTCTGCTGGACTTTCAAACCTCCCTTTCTTTGTCCCACATAATTTAAACACACTTAGCTATTCTGAGGGCGGGCCCATATTTGCACGGCAACCATGGTTGGAGGATGTCGTTGAATTTGAAAGGCAGCACTTCCTCGTCCGGTACATAAATTCCAATGAAGGTTCCGAGGAGTGTGCCAGTGGCGGCCGTGTTTGACAGTCAGACAAGAAGGTCATTTATCCCAAAAGACTTTGAATCCATGCCCAGAGTCAAATGTAATCTTTTTATAAAACTCACGAGGCTTGGAATAAAAAGTTAACTGACTCAGCGCCCTGCTCGTTAGGGAGTAGGAAGGCTTCGGAGTGGAGAGAGAGCTAAAGAGCTTGAGCATGTCGGATGACTTCTTTATGAGGTCACCCATGATATTTTTTAATGAGTCTTGTGTAAAAGTTTATATTGCTTGTTGAGGGTTGAAAATACCATCTCTTTATGAAAATTCCCATTTCCTAGGAAGAAAATAGAGAAGGAAAAAAATAAAATGGGATATAGGAAGCCTGTGGGATAGGACTTTAAAGACCCAGTACATCATTGAATCAGTAAATGAACTAACGAGTGAGTTTAGTGCCAGCAAGAGACCCCTCCATAGTTTCATCCCCAGGTTCCTGCCTCCTTCGATGATACACTATCACCTGCAAGTCGAAGCAAAACCTTTCTTCCCAACTTGTTTCTGGTCGTGGTGTCTATCACAGGAACAGAAAGCAAACCGTAACATTGCTGGTGCCGGGGAGGTCACAGACCTCAGGAGCCATTCACTGTTGCTGTTTTGCCAAGTAGACGTGCTCCCATCGCCTCCTAAACACTCATGCTCATGTGCATAGATCAGTGACACTCTCACTGATGCTCAGGGTGGCTCATGGCCACAGGAGGGAGTGAACGCAGAGACTCACACCTGGTCAAAGTGTCCAGCCGGGGGAAGGGCGAAGTGCTTGCCCCTCTCTCAAGGTCCAGGGAGCATTATGGAAGAACAGGTCAGGGAGACCCTAAGAGCCAGAGGCTAGGGATGTCTGCCTTTAAAAAGATGTCTTCCGGACAAGACCTGGCTGCTGTAGTCATGAACTCACTATGAAAGATTGAGGAGTGCTCCTGAGAACCTACTGACAGTGAACCCCTCTCTGAGGGGCCACTGAAAGTTAATGGTTGCTGTGGGTAATGTTTCTGTGCTTAGGCTCCAGTAAATACCCTTCCAGCCTTGCTCATGTAAATTCAATGACTCACACACCAAAAAGAAGACATGAAATTGGAGGGTAGTTGCTGAGGAGTTCAGGCAGGAAGAGGAAAGGGGGTGTGAGGATAGCAGGGAGTGAAAAGACTAGAATTTATTATATATGTCTATGAAACTGTCCAAGAATAAAAAATAATTTTTTAAAAAATTCAACAGCAATCCCTTTGAGTGTTTTCTATCGCTCAACACTAAAGGTAGAAACAGATTTTGCTATCAGAAAAATGTCACTGTACTGAATACCAATTCCCAGAATAGTGTAGAACAAGGTTGAAGCCAGGCTGTGCCTCCAGGCTGGGTAGTGAGAGGACCGCCCACCCGTTTCCCAGAAGAGCCTCACAGTGCATCCTCCGAGGAAGAGAAACCTTTTACATAAATACACCTTTAGGACAACACCACATTCTAGCTTCTGGGAGGCCGAGCACTGTAAATTCAGTGTCAGAGATGCCATCCTGACATCTATGTGTCACCCTGCGCTCACAAAGAAAGGACTTTCTGCGGGGTCTGTATTTAACCTTGTCTGCAAACAGCTCTGTGAGGGAATGAGTTACTTATAGTTGAGTGCTATTCAGACCAACAGACACGTGATATAGATCTGTATCCTCCTCAAGTCTTTGACTTCACTTAAACAAGTCTTGATGCTGTCAGTGCTAAGTGAATGATCTTAACGTGAGTCCCACTGAGCCATCGTTTTTCGTTCAGGGCCATCGCTATTTGCATATTCGTGTTATTGATGATGTGTTATATTATTTAACACTTGCTAACTCTGTAGTGGAAGCCACATCAAGGATATTAAAAATACATTTCTCGCCAGGATTAGATTTTATTTTATAAGGTAGTAAAAGGGAAGAACGAAGAAAGAGAAGGAAGGAAGGATGACTGAGGGAGAGGAGTAAACAGGGAGGGAAGGAAGGGGATCATCAGAGAGAGAGGAAGACTGAAATGTACAACTGCTTTTTTTTTCTTTGTATGAGGCTCAGGGCCAAACTCATGGTATGATGCTGCCCACATTTAGAGTGGGTCTTCCCACCTCAATTAATATAGTCTAGAAACTCTCTCTCTCTCAGACATGCCCAGAGGCTTCTCTCCAAGGTGATTTTAAAGCCAGTCAAGTTGACATTCAACATTACCCATTGAACCACCCCCATTTGAACGTTAATAAATATTTTAACTCAGAGAATAAGAAAGGTCAAAAATCAACCAACCAACCAAACAAAACCCAAAACCAAACCTACATCTAATGAGCAGATCCCAAGAAGGCATGAGCAGGGCTGATGCTAAAGAATGATCTCTGAGGTCCACACCTGCAGCAGCAGCAGCAGCAGCAGCAGCAGCAGCAGCAGCAGCAGCAGCAGCAGCAGCAGCGACAGCCAACCTCTGGTTGACCTCAGCACAAGGATTACCAGTGCTCTGAACTGCGTGTTGTTCACATGACCAGAGGTAAACACAGAGGTATATCCCTTACAGTCCACTGCATATGGTACATCTCCTGATGTACTAGAACTATCACACTCTTACGAGAGCTATAGAAAAATCAAGACTCTCTCATGTTCTGATACAGCACACAAGGCCTTGACATAAGAGATCATCAGCAAAGAGTAGTGGAAAGTATAATACAAAACTCATTTGGTAACTGTCTCAGTCAGGGTTTCTACTCCTGCACAAACATCAGGACCAAGAAGCAGGTTGGGGAGGAAAGAGTTTATTCAGCTTACACTTCCACACTGCTGATCATCACCAAAGGAAGTCAGGACTGGAACTCACAGGTCAGGAAGCAGGAGCTGATGCAGAGGCCCTGGAGGGGTGTTACTCACTGGCTTGCTCCCCCTGGCTTGCTCAGTTTGCTCTCTTATAGAACCCAGAACCACCAGCCCAGGGACAGCACCACCCACAATGGGTGGGGCCCTCCCCCCTTGATCACTAATTGAGAAAATGCCTCACAGCTGGGTCTCCTGGAGGCATTTCCTTAACTGAGGCTCCTTCCTCCATGATAACTCCAGCTTGTGTCAAGTGGACACACAAATCCAGACCTCGCAGCAATCTGGTGTTCCAGGCCATGTCATCAAGAAAAGACTGTAGTCTAAAACAACGCTTACATGTCAGTGGGAGAAAGAGCCATCCCGACGCGTGTGAAAATCTCAACATGAAAGTCCAAGAGATGTGAAGGAGCGAGGAAGGTGACGCAGCCTCTCCCACTGCTCATCATTTCCTTGCAGCTGACTGCAGATTCTAGAGTGGATAAAATGCCAGCAAATGAAACTAAATGGGGGAACTGAGAAAGAGCAATGCATTCTAAGAAATCCCCAGAAATGACTAATCAAATTAAGTCAAAGAATTTAGGATATCACTGAGAAATTTGATAGATTTTGAAAAAAAAAAAAAAGCCATGAATCTTGGAATTTTTGTTACAAGGAGAAAGGATCCTTAGGTGTATGTTCCTTTTGTTCTCACAGAACGTACACTGTGACTTTCTGTGCTGCTCACAGCACCATTTTGCAGCCTACTTGCAGTTACCTCAGAAAGATCGCTGATAGCTGCAGATGTGGGCAGGTAAAGGACCGATGGAAGGCTCAGGGATGAATGGCAGGCTAACCCCTGGCTACACAGGTCACACCTGTCTTCACAGCATCACGCCTTACCCAAATCTTCCATGTAGCTGACCTCCAGCCACACAAGGGATCGATTATAGAAGGGCTAATAAACACAGATGTCAATGAATGGAGTCAATCTCCTGTGGGCGAGGCAGTTTAAATTTATCCCATGGTCTTGCTTACAAATGAATGAGACTCAGACTGTGGTCATGTAATTTGGCTTTAACAAGTACTGGGGGTCACCCCTAAGCCACTTTTCTAACTGCTGGACTGGCTATCTCCCCAGCGGTGTACCCAAGCACTTGCTGTTTCCCTTGGCCCTGTAGTAATCCGCTGTAGCCATTTTATCCAACCAGTAGTTTTAAATTAAGAAGCAAAGTGTGAACAACGAAAGCTAGCAACCTTGAGAATTCAATCCGCTTGAGGCAAGTAGGCCTTGGGGTACAGAATTGAGCATTCTAACACACAGCAACAGACTAAACCTCAACGGTCCCCCAGTACTTAGGAACACGACTGGGAAAACTGCCCCGGGGATGGGGCATAGAGTTACTGGAACGTTTCTAATGCCTTAAGGAAGAGCTGTACCAGAAAAGTCTGTGCTCCCGGTTGAGAACAGGTAATATTCTCTCGGGTCACACCGTTTGCTGACTCTCAGAAGCCAACCCTTGAAACACATCACCAGCTCCCTTCCTCCTTTCCACAAGCACCACTAAACGCCACTAGATGACATGTCAACACTACCCTAGGAAGACTGTGGGTTAGCCCCTCCCCCCATCACGCCCTTTGTTTTAGAAACTGAACTAGGGATGCAGCTTCTGTGCTTTTATGCTCTGTACATGTTCATTCATATGAATCCTAAATTTATATGAATTATACATACCCTGGGGGGATAGAGGTAGGCGGGTTTCCTCCAATCTTCTGCCTCGACCAAATACTAACCACTCCCTATCTCACCCCTGCACTGAAACCTTAGAGGAACTATTACCTCATCCTTCACACATACAGGAGGGCACATTGCCTCAGGCCATCTACACCTGCTATACAGATAGCAGCTCCTTTCTATATGAAGGGGCCAGAAGAGCTGGCTATGCCATAGTGTCAGACACCAAGGTGGTTGAGGCCTAGGCCCTCCCTGTTCATACCACCAATCAACAGGCTGAACTAATAGCCCTTACTCGTGCCTTTCAACTGGCACAGGGACAATACCTCAACATCTACACAGACTCCACACATGCTTTCCATATCCTCCTGTCCACGCTGCTATCTGGAAGGAGCACCCGTTACTTATGATTAAGGAGGATCAGTAACTAATGCAAACCGAATTAGGGTCATGCTAAAGGCCTCCCATCTCCCCACAGCTGCTGGGATTGTCCAGTGCAGATCCCACTAGATGGACGACTCCATTGTCTCCAAGGGAAACCCAGCCGATGAGGCAGCTAGAGCTGCGGCCCTTAGAGGCTTAGACTTGTCTCACCCTCCCCAGGACATTCTCACACTACAACCCACATCCTTACCCTCACTCCATGACACTTGTCAAACTCTGTCCCATCTTCACCAACTCTCTCATCCCAACAGCCAAGCGCTGTCTTATTTTGTTAAGACCACCTGCAGCCTACTCCTGAGGACCTGAGTTTCTTAAAATATAGCACTGCCTCTTGCAAAATCTGTCAGATGTCAGACTCCAACTCCAGGTATCTTAGCACCCCTTTTCCTACCCTTCAGGCTAGAAGTTCCCTTCCTGGAACCGACTGGCAACTTGACTTTACCCACGTGCCCACTGCAAATGTGCCAAGTACCTCCTGGTCTTGGTGAACACCTTTTCAGGGTGGGTGGAGGCATTTCCCACAACTAACAAAAGAGCTCAGTCTCTTATCTCTTCCTCTGAGAGATCATCCCCTGATTTGGTGTCCCAGCCTCCCTCCAGTCGGACAATGGTCCTGAATTCACTTCCCAAATTTCTCAAACTCTATCTAAACCCTAGACACCCCCTATCATTTTCATATTCCCTATCACCCCCAGTCTTCAGGTAAGGTAGAAAGAACTAACTGCTCCCTAAAAAACACTCTTGTCAAACTGTCACAGGAATTTCACCTCAATTGTGTAAAGCTTCTGCCTCTGGCTCTTTTCAGGCTATGAGTTCAGCCCTCTACTCATCTCAACCCTTAACTCATGTATAGACAACCGGTCCTAACTCCTGACATTTCACCTAAATGATCTCCCCTCCTCAATCACCTACTCACATCATTACTTTGCCACCTCTGATCTCCTATGGAACTTTGCTGACCACCCATCTACCAAGTCCACACGCTGTCCCCTGCCCACTGCCTGTCAACATTGGAGACCAGGTTCTTCTCTCCCTCCAGATCAACGACCCTCAGCCTTCTCTCCTAAATGACAAGGTCTTTTCAAGGTAAATCTCGAGACCCCCTACAGCTGCTGAACTCAAGGAACTCTCTCATTTCGTCCACCTGTCTCACTTCAAACCTTTCATTCCTCTACCTCAAAATGACTCTTCTTCCTACACATTGATCCCAAGAGGACCCTGCCCTTTTAAGCTCCAGAAGACGTCGAGACCATTGTCGAGACCACCCATCTTGTCTCCAATCCCAGAAAATGAGACTCCACTCCAACACCCGCACTCAACTCCACTGGATTAGACATGGGATCCTCATCCTCCCCCTGCTGTTCGTTTCCACCCATGGAAGCCCTTGCATCTGGAGATTCGAGGTTCAAGAAATTCCCGCTGACAGCAAATAGTCTTTCCAAACAGGGTCAGGACATTGCTCCATAGCCGGATGCCGGGAGCCAATCCAAATTGCTGTCATCCCTATATCCGTCATTCCATTTAAATATTGTGATCTTTTTGTCTGCTTCCTCTTTGACCAAATGAAAGATGTTTGTAAGAAATGGCCGGGTGAATGTGGGGGCTGCCCATATTGGCCTTGTCAGATACACATGCTAGGATCACAGACCAATCACTTCATCTATCAACAACACAAGACACCTTTCTTTTATATCCAAGACTTCTGGAATCCCAGGCAGGAGACAGGCATTGTTGGTAAGCTCTATTGTAAAAACCAATCTGGATCCCCAGTGAGTACTATTCATGTCCAGAGAAAATATGTCTCAATTGTCCAATCTCTAAATAATGGAAAAGTAGAGAAGTAATCAAACACTCCTTCAATCCTTGACATCCCCTCTCATCAATGGCACTAATGTCATTTCACCTTTTGCTTCAGACCTTGACTTCAGCGTACCAACTCCTTAATGTCACTTGACCTGGTCACTTTAAAGACTGCTGGCTATGTATACACCCTGGAGCTAACTCACAATTTTCACTTACAGCCTCTCCAGTGATCCTGCCCAGTCACCTTACCTCGCCTTTTGTTAGCTGCCCTGACTTCTATGTCGCCATGACTCCACACCTTTCCTCTATCCCTCTTTTTGGCATGGCAGACTGTTTTAAGACATCTGGGACATGTTCTATAGGAACATTAGGCTTCCTGGACTGCAATAGAACCACAACCCTTGATAGCTCATCTCTGCCACAATGCCCTGCAGTCTAAAACATGTCAATTCTCTGTGGCACTCAGGTGTATCATTGCCTACCTGCCAGCTTGTCAGGAGTTTGCACATTGGCGTTCCTTTTCCCTGAACTTCCTAGTAATCCACAGAAAAGAGCCTCTTCCAATCCTGGTTGTAGACATGATACCTACCCAACATGACAAGAGGGCAGCCCAGGTCATGCCACTCCTGGTCGCTGTGGGAATAACTGTAGTTGCTAGTACTGGAACAGCAGGGCTGACTACTTCCCTAACCTATACAGTAACTTCTCTTCTCAACTTGACAACAGTTTCCAAGAAGTGACCCAAACCATGCTCACCACCCAAAGACAGGTCGATTCTCTGGCAGCAGCATTGCCTCAGAACTAACAGGGACTAGATGTCCTGACAGCTAAAGACGGTTTGCTTTGCCTGTTCCTCCAAGAAGAATGGTGTTTCTATGTCAATGATCTTGGATATTAGGAAATAAAATTCAGCCTTCTGGTCTCCATCTGCACCCAGAGCTGAAGATGTCCCACAGCCCTTGGACATAAAACCTGCAGGGAGAGAGCTGGTCAGTCCACAAATAGGACCCCATGTTCTCTCCACTGATGATCCAAAAAGAGACCAGCCAGAGTGCACAGGGCTCAGGAGCCACAGACTGGTCTATGACTAGGACCCTTCTGTTCTCCATCTGTGCTCAGAGCTGGGGTTGCCCCACAGCCCTCAGAAACAAAACCTGCCCACAAAGAGCTGGTCTGCCAGCAGCACTCTCCCTCCTAAGCCCACAGCCCACAGCTGGGACCCCACTTCCTTTCCACTGACTGACTGCCCAGGGGGAGACACTCCAGGAGCACATGGAGCACAGAAGCTGCAAAGCTGCCTAGGACAGGACCTTTCCAGTTTCCATTTCTGCCCAGAGCTGGAGCTGTCCCTCAGCTCTGAGATCCAAAACCTGCTGGCAGAGATCTGGTCTCCCAGGAGCCCTCTTATCCCTAAGATCACAGGCTCACAGGAGGGACAATCTGCAGTCAGAGACAGCAAGACCAACTAACATCAGAGATCACCAGATGGCAAGAGGCAAGCACAAGAACCTAAGCAACAGAAATTAAGACAACTTGGCATCATCAGAACCCAGTTCTCCCTCCCACAGCAAATCCTGGATATCCCAACACACTGGGAATGCAAGATTTGGATTTACAATCACATCTCATGATGATGATACAGGACTTTAAGAAGGACATAAATAACTCCCTTAAAGAAATACAGGACAACACAGGTAAACAAGTAGAAGCCATTAAAGAGGAAACACAATATCCCTTAAAGAATTATAGGAAAACACAGCCAAACAGGTGAAGGAATTGAGCAAAAACCATCCAGGATCTAAAAATGGAAATAGAAATAATAACGAAATCAAACTCTCAATTCTGAAAACCTAGGAAATAGATCAGGAGTCATAGACACAAGCATCACCAACAGAATACAAGAGATTGAAAAGAGACCCTCAGGGGCAGAAGATACCATAGAAAGCATTGACACAGTCAAAAAAATGCAAAAAGCAATAAGCTCCTAATGCAAAACATCCAGAAAACCCAGGACACAATGAGAAGACCAAACCTAATAATGATAGGTTTAGAAGAGAATGAAGATTCTGAACTTTAAGGGCCAGTAGATATCTTCAATAAAATTATAGAAGAAAACTTCCTTAACCCAAAGAAAGAGATGCCCGTAACATTCAAGAAGCATACAGAACCCCAAACAGATTGGACCAGAAAAGAAATTCCTTCAGTCACATAATGATCAAAACACCAAATACACAAAATAAAGAAACAATATTAAACACTGTAAGGGGAAAAGGCAGACCTATCAGAATTACACAAGACTTCTCAACAGAGACTATAAAAGCTAGAAGATCTGGAACAAATGTCATACAGACCCTAAGAGAACACAAATGTCAGCCCAGCAAAACTCTCAATTAACATAGATGGAGAAATCAAGATACTCCATGACAAAACCAAATTTACACAGTATCTTTCTACAAAACCAACCCTACAAAGGATAATAGATGGAAAACTCCAACACAAGGAGGGAAATTACACCCTAGAAAAAGCAAGAAGGTAATCTCCTTTCTACAAACCCAAAAGAAGATAGATAGCCACACAAACATAATTCCATCTCTAACAACAAAAATATCAGAAAGCAATCACTATTACTTAATATCTCTAAATATCAATGCACTCAATCCCCCCCCCAAATAGACTAAAAGAGTGGATACATAAAGAGGACCCAGCATTTTGCTGCATACAGGAAACACACTTCAGTGACAAAGACAGATACTGCCTAAGAGTAAAAGGCTGTGAAAAAATTTTCCAAGCAAATGGTCCAAAGAAAC
This sequence comes from Rattus norvegicus, assembly GCF_021556685.1. Taxonomy (NCBI): domain Eukaryota; kingdom Metazoa; phylum Chordata; class Mammalia; order Rodentia; family Muridae; genus Rattus; species Rattus norvegicus. The sequence continues at coordinate 7,290,758 of NC_141545.1, forward strand.
AAGCTGGAGTAACCATTCTAATATCAAATAAAATCGACTTTCAACCAAAAGTTATCAAAAAAGATAGGAAAGGTCTCTTCAAACTCATCAAAGGAAAAATCTACCAAGATAAACTCTCAATTCTGAACATCTATGCTCCAAATGCAAAGGCACCCACATTTATAAAAGAAACTTAACTAGAGCTCTCAAAGCATACATTGTACCAAACACAATAATAGTAGAAGACTTCAACACCCCACTCTCATCAATGGACAGATCTTGGAAACAAACTAAACAGAGACAGTGAAACTAACAGAAGTTACCAACCAAATGGATTTAAGAGACATCTATAGAACATTTCATCCTAAAACAAAAGAATATACCTTCTTCTCAGCACCTCATGGTACCTTCTCCAAAATTGACCATATAATCGGTCACAAAACACACCTCAATAGATACAAGGAGATTGAAATAACCCCATACATCCTATCAGATCACTACAGACTAAGGCTAGTCTTCAATAACAATAAAAACAGCAGAAAGCTCACACACCTGGAAGCTGAACAATGTTCTATTCAATGACAACTTGGTCAAGGAAGAAATAAAGAAATTACAGACTTTTTAGAATTTAATGAAAATGAAGGCACAACATACCCAAACTTATGGGATACAATGAAAGCAAGGCTAAGAGGAAAACTGGTAGCTCTGAATGCCTGCAAAAAGAAATTGGAGAGAGCACACACTAACAGCTTGACTGTACACACTTGAAAGCTCTAGAACAAAAAGAAGCAAATTCCCCTAAGAGGAGTAAATGGCAGGAAATAATCAAACTCAGGGCTGAAATCAACCAAGTAGAAACAGAAAAACTATACAAAGAATCAACAAAACCAGGAGCTGGTTCTTTGAGAAAATCAACAAGATAGAAAAACCCTTACCTAGACTAACCAGATGGCACAGAGACAGTATCCAAATTAACAGAATCAGAAATGAAAAGGGAGAGATAACAAGAGAAACTGAGGAAATTAATAAAATATTCAGATCCTATTACAATAGCCTATACTCAACAAAATCTGGAGGAACTGGACAATTTTCTAGACAGATACCAGGCACCAAAGTTAAATCAGGATCAGATAAACCATCTAAACAGTCCCATAACTTCTAAAGAAATAGAAGCAGTTATTAAAGGTCTCCCAACCAAAAAGAGCCCAGGTCCAGATGGGTTTAGTGCAGAATTCTATGAGACCAAAGAAGACCAAATACCAATACTCTTCAAACTATTCCACAAAATAGAAACAAAGGGAACAGTACCCAATTCGTTCTATGAATCTACAATTATGCTTATACCTAAACCACACAAAGATCCAACTTCAGACCAAATTCTTTCATGAATATCAATGCCAAAATACTTAATAAGATTCTCACAAACCTAATCCAAGAACACATCAAAATGATGATTCACCATGATCAAGTAAGCTTCATCTCAGGGATGCAAGGATAGTTTAATATACAGAAATCCATCAACATAATCCACTATATAAACAAACTCAAGGAAAAGAAAAACACATGATCATTTCATTAGATGCTGAGAAAGCATTTCACAAAATTCAACACCCCTTCATAATAAAAGTCTTGGAAAAAAATTAGGAATTCAAGGCCCATACTTAAACATAGTAAAAGCAATATACAGCAAACCAGTAGCCAATATCAAACTAAATGGAGAGAAACTTGAAGCAATCCCACTAAAATCAGGGACTAGACAAGGCTGCCCACTTTCTACCTACTTATTCAATATAGTTCTTGAAGTTCTAGCCAGAGTAATCAGACAACAAAAAGAGTTCAAAGGGATACAAATTGGAAAGGAAGCAATCAAAATAATCACTATTTGCAGATGATATGATAGTATATTTAAGTGATTCCAAAAATTCTACCAAAGAACTCCTAAAATTAATAACCAACTTCAGCAAAGTGGCTGGATATAAAATTAACACAAACAAATCATTAGCCTTCTTCTACTCAAAGGATAAACAGAAAGAAATTAGGGAAATGACACCCTTCACAATAGCCACAAATAATTTAAAATATCTTGGTGTGACTCTAACCAAGCAAGTGAAAGATCTGTATGGCAAGAACTTCAAGTCTCTGAAGAAAGAAATTGAAGATTCAGAAGATGGAAAGATCTCCCATGCTCATGGAATAGCAGGATTAATATATAAAAATGGTCATCTTGCTGAAAGCAATCTACAGATTCAATGCAATCCCCATCAAAATTTCAACTCAATTCTTCATAGAATTAGAAAGAGCAATTTGAAAATTCATTTGGAAAAGCAAAAAACCCAGGATAACAAAAACTATTCTCAGCAGTAAAAGAACTGCTGGGGGAATCACCATCCCTGACCTCAAGCTGTATTACAGAGCAATAGGCATAAAAACTGTATGGTATTGGTACAGGAACGGGCAGGTAGAACAGTGGAATAGAATTGAAGACCCAGAAATGAACCCACACACCTATGGTCACTTAATCTTTGACAAAGGAGTTAAAACTGTCCAATGCAAAAGAAACAGCATTTTCAACAAATGGTGCTGGTTCAACTGGAAGACAGCATAGCATGCAGAGGAATGCAAATTGACCCATTCTTATCTCCTTGTACAAAGCTCAAGTCCAAGTAGATCAAAGACCTCTATGTAAAAGCAGATACACTCAAACTAATGGAAGAGAAAGTGGGGAAGAGCCTCAAACACATAGGCACAGGGGAAAATTACCTGAACAGAACACTAAAGGTTCATGCTCTAAGATCAAGAATCAACAAATGGGACCTCATAAAATTGCAAAGCTTTTGTAAGGCAAGGGACACTGTCAATCAGATAAAATGACAACAGATTAGGAAAAGCTCTTTACCAATCCTACGTCCGTTAGAGGGCTAATATTTAATATATACAAAGAACTCAAGAAGTTACTCTCCAGAGAATCAAATAATCCTATTAAAAAATGGAATACAGAGCTAAATAAAGAATTCTCAACTGAGGGATAGGGATTGGCTGAGAAGCACCTAAAGAAATGTTCAACAACCTTAGTCATCAGGGAAATGCAAATCAAAACAACCCTGAGATACCACCTCACACCAGTCATAGGGGTAAGATCAAAGACTCAGGTGACAGTAGATGCTGGTGAGGATATGGAGAAATAGGAACACTCCTCCATTGTTGGTGGGATTGCAAGCTGGTACAACCATTCTGGAACTCAGTCTGGAGGTTCCTCAGAAAATTGGACATAGTAGTACCTGAGGACTCAGCTATACCACTCCTGGGCATATACCCAAAAGATGCCCCAACTTATAGCAAGGACACATGCTCCACTGTGTTCATAGCAGCCTTTTTTTAAATAATAGCCAGAAGCTGGAAAGAACCCAGATGCCCTTCAACAGAGGAATGGATAGAGAAAATATACATTTACACAATAGAGTACTAATCAGCTATTAAAAGCAATGATTACATGAAATTCTTAGGCAAATGGACGGTACTAGAAAATATCATACCAAGTTAGGTACTCAGCACAAAAGAACACATATGGTATGCACTCACTGATAAGTGGATATTATCCCAAAAGCTTGGAATACCTAAGAAAAATGTCACAGATCATATGAAGCTCAAGAAGAAGGAAGACCAAAATGTGGATGCTTTCACTTTTTCTCAGAAGGGAGAACAAAACACTCACAGGAGGTAATACAGGGACAAAGAGTGGAGCAGGAACTGAAGAAAAGGTCATCCAGAGACTGCCCCACAAGGGGATCCATCTTATATGGGGCCACCAAACCCAGTCACTATTGCTGATGCCAAGTCGTGCTTGCTGACAGTAACCAGATATAGGTGTCCCGAGAGGCTCTGCCAGAGCCCTACTGATACAGATGAGGATGCTTGCAGCTCCCCACTGGACTGAACAAGGAGACCCCAATAGAGGAGTTAAAGAAAAGACTGAAGAAGCTGCAGAGGTTTGCAACACCATAGGAAGAACAACAGTATAAACTAACCAGACCCCACCAGAGCTCCCAGGGACTAAACCACCAACCAATGAGTACACATGGAGGGACCCATGACTTCAGCCACATATGTAGCAGAGGATGGCCTTGTTTGGCATCAATAGGAGGAAAACCCCTTGGTCCTGTGAAGGCTTGTTTCCCCAGTGTAGGGGAATGCCAGGGGGTTGAGGTGGGAGTGGGTGGGTGGGAGTGGGAACATCCTCATAGAAGCAGGGGGAGGGGAGAGAGGGTATGGGGGATGCGGGAAAGGGGATAGCACTTGAAATGTAAATACAGAAAGTATCCAAGAAAAATAAAATAAAAAAAAATAAGATACCCACGAGAGAGAGAGAGAGAGAGAGAGAGAGAGAGAGAGAGAGAGAGAGAGGAGGAAAGGAGGAAAGGAGGGAAGGAGGAAAGGAGGAAAGAAAGAAGAAAGAAAGATTGATCAAGCAGCTCCAATCAGACATCCAGAAATGCAAGGAACAACATGAGACCTCCAATTCATGGGCTTGATAACCCTATATGAAAATAGATGTTGCCCTTCATAATGCCTCTTTCTCCTCATTTTCCTGGCTTTACTTTTTGCTCCCTTCCTCATTAACCTTGTCTCCACATTTCTTCAACGACAAATTCAAAAAATTCCAACCTAACAATTGGTTCCTTTTACCGGGTTACCAGCTGCTGTCTACAGAGGAACCTGACACAAATGACTCATAATGGGCCCTGATGGTGAACGTCGGCTACACCCCAAAATTCATGATGCCCCTAGATAGCAGGAAGCAGTTTAGGATATCTGACTCCCCTATTTCCCTTTCACCATCGGCTTCCCTTTCTCCCCTTCTCTCCTCTCTCTATGATAAGGAAAAGGGAGGTGTGTCAGCATCAGAACTGTCCACGGACAGCCAGAAGTTATTTACAGCCAGCTTCTGAACCCAGCAAGATCCTCTCTCTCTTCCTCACTTCGACCCCGACCCCCACCCCTTCAGACGGGCCTCTCATGTGAGACCTGGGCAGGCTCGGCACGATCTGTCCATGAACACACCATCTCATCTAACAGTCACAGGTAGGAGAGAGGAGGAATTGATATATTCATGGTAACTGACACATTCACCACTAGTCAAATCCCTTTCCTCTTAAGTCATTTTTCTTTCTAGCTTAGAGCAAACCCTTCTGAGCGAACTCGGACTTCAGGATGAGTCCTGACGCATGAGCTAGTCCCTCCTCTTCCCCTCAGAACTATGTTGCAGTGAACCTGTTGCAATCAGATTTAGAGGGTGACCCCTGCGGCTCCCTCCAGGGTATTCAGATTCCTGAATCTCGGAGTCACATCTGATTTTGACAAACACAGTATAATCTATGAAGAAGTGGCATGTTAGAGAAACCAAGCATTTTTGAAGAACTGCAACTGGGAAGACAAGAAGATGTTAACCCTTACTGCTCCAGTCACACACATCTTCACAGCTTGACTCCTGGCTGAAGTCCCAACCTCCACACCCCAGCATCTCCTACAGGCCAGCACTGTCCGATGGGGAGCACAGATCCCCATGGTCTTTCTAGATCCCACCTCAGTCTCCTCCTTGCTTCCGATGCTGCTGAAAGCCTGTGTAGCTTCTCATCTGATTGCAACCTCACTCCTGTCCCCTAAGGAAACGGTAGGACAGCTGCGGTGGCCTTAAGGAAGGCATGGAATATTTGCCAGCAGTTAGGTGCAATATGCCTGCTTTATGGTAAAACGTATTTTAGTGGAAATTACCAGCAACTATTCCTTCAAACGTTCTGGAAGACAGGGTAGGTGTCCATTGAAACTAAAGGCAAGAGGGCCTCCTTGAAGAGTGTCTTATTTAGGGATAAAGCCAGCAGAGCCAAGCAGCTTTTAAAGACATTCCAGCTGTGTCTGTTAGAGCTGACATCGATTTGTGGGTTAGCGATAAACATATTTGTACTTTAGTAATGGCTCATAGGCCCGGCCGTGTGGCTTGGTGGGTAAAATGTTTGCCGTACAAGCATAAGGGCCTAAGTTTTCATCCCCAGCATCCACACAATGAGCCTGGCAAGGTAGCACAGACCTTTTACACCAGCACTGAGAAAAAAGAGGTGGGAAGAGCCTAGGGAGGCTGACCAGGGAGGTTCAGTGAGAGACCCTGACTCACAAAAGTAACTAGAAGGGCTAAGGATAACAGTCAATTGTTTTCTTTGGCTTCTGCATGCATGCACATGGGCACAAACACATACCGCACACACACAGCACATGCACATTCATATTATACATATATCATATGCACACATGCTTCACACATGTACCACATATACAACATATACACATACCACAAAAACACCACTTCTACATACATGTTGTATACACATATAGCACACACACTACACATGCACATATGGACTACACGCACTACAGATATAAACATACCACACACACAGTAGCAAAACACATAATACACATTTACACTTACCATGCATGTGCGCATACACACACACACGACACACTGTACAAATACCACAGATACCACACATTCATACCACATACATACACCACACATACCACATACATACATAACAGATACACAGGTACAGAAACACACATACCACACACACAGCATAGACACATATATACACAAACATACTATACACATAGCACAGAAACACATCACACACATTTACACATACCCCACATACAATACCACACACATATATGTCATATAGTGCAAACATTCCATTCACATATATCACACGCATATGTACACAAACATATCATACACATATACTACAGACACATAGATATATAACCATACCACACACAGCACACAAACACACCATACCACATAAACACACTATATATACACAAAACACAGATACAGATATATACAAACATACCACACACAGCTCAGAAAAACACCACACATACATAACACACAGACACATCCTATATACATACATATCACACACCATACACCTACCACACACATCACATAAACCACATACAATACCACATACGCACATCACATACTATGCACACATACCGCAGGCACACATGTACACATAGCATGGCATACATACATACAAACATACCACACACACAGCACACAAACATGCCAATACATTTATACATGCCACATATACACACACCGCCATAACATATCACACACATACCACACACACACACACACACACACACACACACACATTAAATAAATAAATAAGTGGTTAATGTTGTGGATTGGTTCTAATGCTATTTGTGTTAATTTGGCTCCCCAAATCACATAGGAACCTGCATTTCTGCACTAAGGGTCCCTGCCCCCAGTTGACTTTGATCGGGAAATAAAGCTGCCAGCAACCAATGGCTGGGCATGGAGACAGAGGTGGGACTTTTAGGATTCCTGGGTAAGAAATGCAGGAGAGAGGGAAGAGGGCATTTTGCCATCACAAGGGCGTAGGAGACGACCATGCTAGGAAGGTGTGTGAGGGAGAGATGGCTGAAATGTAGGTGCAAAGGGGGGAGCGGCCCCAGGAGGGCTGCGCAGAAGGGTTCAGGGCAGCAAAGATAAATATAGACTTAATCAATTTTAACTCAGGAATATTGGAGGGGGAGTGTGTCAGCTACGTGGAGGGGGTGTGTGTCAGCCACGTGGAGGCCCAGGAGTGGCCCAACTATTGAGCTAGTTAAAGCTTATTTAGTTTTAAAGGTCGCGTGTGTGTCTTTCCGTCTGGGCAGGTCATGGTAAGAAGTGCACGCATGCCCGCCTGGGAGTTTAGAGTGGGTTAACAATTTACCGCTCCAGGTTAATAATTATTTTTAGTGGGGCTTCTTTTTAAAAGTCAAGTAATTAATACATATGTGGTTTTAATATTTATTTATTTTATGTATATAACTATATTGTAGCTGTCTTCACACACACCAGAAGAAGGTATCGGATCCCATTAAAGATGGTTGTGAGCCACCATGTGGGTACTAGGATTTGAACTCAGGACCTCTGGAAAGAGCAGTCAGTCTTCTTAACCACTGAGCCATCCCTCCAGCCCAATACATACATGTTTTAGCAAGACACCGTAGCTTACAGGCAACCGACTTTTAAAATGATAGAGGTGAGGTTTAGGGGCAGCACAGTATGGCATTCTTTGAGCTAAACGTGTATTCTATAAGTTGACACCTTGAGATGGGTGAGAATATCAAGCCAAAAAGAAGTAGTGATGAATTTCAATGACATGTTTTAAGATTCTTGAGAGCCAAGGCTTTGCTGGGCAAGACATTCAATACAGTCTCGTCGCCTCTTTCCCTGGCTTTGCTCTGTGAGAAACACTATCAGGAGTTGTAAACCTCTAATTTCCTTCTCATGTGCCAGCAGCCTCTAAAGGTTTGCATCATCTTCTAGATACATAATTCAAGCTTGCTATCATTAGGTTCGTGGGCCTAAGAGAAATAAAATGCACACCAGAGGCCAATGAAAGCCTGCTACTGAATCCTACGTAGCTTGTGTAGGGTGCCCAGCAGTCCTTCCCATTGTCTCTCACTTATATAATTTCTTGTGTATCTTGTATATTTGTGTAAGCTTGCTCTCACTCCCTGGCTCGCAACGCTGCTTCATGGGGTAAATCTGAGCAGTTTGCTTTAAAGACAGGTGATGGAGGAACAGCAAAATGAAGTGACTCAGAGTTACCGGGCAGAACATCACCGATGCTGCTGGCCCCTCCAGCCCAGGTTCATTAACCACAGAATCCCAGTTCTTCTCAATGCTTTGCACACTCAGACATCTCTGACCCTCTGCTCATTTTAACAACCCCCCTTCTTTTGGCTAAATCCTAGTTTGTTTCCTCCCAACGCTCCTGATCTCGCAGCCCCCTCAGAAAGATTTCCTTTAAGGCGTATTAATTTGCTGATTTTGTTTTGAGCTGGCCTGCTGCTGCTGGGCTCAGGCTGACCCCTTTCCAGTAGACATTCCAAGATGCAGAAGCATCTACCTGTCAGGAACATTTCTGCCTGACCCTAGAGACCTGCATCTGCCTTGATTTGTATTTATCACAGCTAGGTCCAAAGATGAAATACTGGAAGCGTTAAACCAAACAGAAAGGGAAGACCTTGTAAAGAACATTGTCTGTGGAAATGTTGCTTGTCCGTCCTCCTCCTGGCCCACCTGTTGAAGTCAGATTTCTTCCTGCATATTCTGAACCAAGACCCTCTGAACTGTCCATTCTAATCTTCCCCCGAGACCCCTCAGCACTCAGTCACGCTAGAGAAATTGGTGAACTCTACAATTAGTGAGAGAATGTCTGGTGATGATGAAGAGGAGGAGGGAGAGGAGGAGGAAGATGAGGAGGAGGAAAATGATTGAAGAGGAGACTAGCAATCAATCTCTGACCTTTGCATGCATACACACATGTACACACTTGAACACACATGTATAAACATGTACACATACATGTGCACACATGTATACACGCAGAGAGAACAAGACTTCTTAGTCCCTCTCTTGGATAGCATCGATGCCTGTCTTTGACTTGCATAGACCCTAGAAACTCTTAATACTGTATATGTTTTTGCTTTTATTAAAAGAAAAAAAGAAGTTTTAGGACTGGGTGTAGAAGCTCATTCTTTTAATCCCAGCACTCAAGAGCCAGAGGCAGTTGGATCTCTGAATTTGAGGCCAGCCTGGTGTATATAGTGGGGCCCTGGACAGCTAGGGCTACATAGTAAGACACATACATGTGTCCACAAAATAACAGTTGATCAATATATATTAATCAAACAATCATGTGTTTGCAGTGGTTTTCCCATGTAATCACAATGCACTTGGGTATAGTCCTGTCCCCACCACCCTCTTGTTCCCAGTTCCCTCTGCTGCTGGTCTCTTTCTTTACAAGTCTACCTAATGATCTTCCCAAATGCATCACTCTCTTCTTAAGACAAGGCCATATAAAACCATGTATCGGGGATCAAAACAGTCAGGTGCTGTGCTGAATTCAAACTACAATTGCCTCAAGCACTCCATGATATCAAGGAGATGATTTCACCTTGCCTCTCTGAAAGCATTTCCCTCTCTGTAGTCTTACCCTTGTGGGTTGTGGGTGGCATGTGGGCCTCGGTGTCATGCTGCTGGCGACTGGAAACAAGAACTTCAGAGCATAAGGTTGACTCTCCCACAGAACAAGAGGCATGGATTCAACACCAGCTTTGGGCTAAAAAATACTGACTGACGTGGGGATATTTATTGACCTGCAATATTTAGGACATATTTAAATTAAATCTCTACTGGGACCTGGAGAGGTAGCTCAGTGGTTTGGTTCCCAGCACCCATTTTGGGTCGCTCACAACCCCCTGTAACTCCAACTCCAGGGGATCTGACTCCTATGTGGACTACTCTCATGCACACACACGCATAGATATACATACATATACCTAAAAATAATAAAAGTAAACCCTTTAAATCTGTGACAATTTTATGTTATTGAAGTTTAGATTGTCACCATAGAACAAACTGCTATCTTAGAAATCGACTTCCTCAGATGTCTGGATAAATGCGACCATTTCCTTTATTCAAGATGGCACAGCGAGAGACCAAGTTAAAATATTCACATGCTGTCTGGCAGATGCATTCAAGTAATTTAGAGTAAAAATTAGAGTTACCATAGCGAAGAGAGACGTTGTCATGGCAACATACTTTCATCAGTCTCAAAATCAAAAGACAATCTTCCATTGTTAAAGTTTAACTAGCACTTATTAGGTAATGATCACAATAAACATTTCTGATTATAGTGTTGTGAAGGAAAGTGGTTTTGTCATTACAATGGAATCTGCTTTGAATTCACCAGCCTCATTTAGTACAGTGGTGCAGGTGGACAGCCCACTGCCAGTCTGTAGCTAAGAGATTTTACCACACACTGCGGGCAAACTGCTTGCAGCCAATGAATGAATGCTATGAGCTGGAGAGGCGGGGCTAGGACACCAGCTCTTAGTTCTGAAAGATCAGTGCCTAGATGGATCTAGCTGTTTGCTCTCTCTGGATAATGCCTGTCTTATTGAGCCCACTGATCACTGACGTTTAGTCCTATGTTGACCAGATACATAAGATAGAACTTTGCTTACAGAATTATATAATCATATTTGATTCAAGTTACAATGTAACCAGAAGTCAGAGTCAGAAAACCAATAGCGGTAGGCTAGTAACCGCTCTACTATGCCTATATTTAACCTGAATGTCTTTGTGTTTGGACCTATATAAGAAGAAAGTTTGCTCCAAATTAGAAATATTTTATCAAAAGCTGAAAAGGTATTACAACCAAGGAATGATCAAAGGATTGCTTTTGTAGGGGAAATATTTTTTCATAAGATTACCATTAATTTTATCATTTCTATTTTCTAGTATTTAACCTTCTGAACTTCTTAGTAAGTCATATTTTGATAAGGAAAAATTTATTTTAGAGGAAAATCCATCAGCCAGCCACCTCTTCTCTATAAGGAACAAGTTTGGTTGGATCACTGTGCTACTGGGTACACTATTTTAAGTTCTTTTCATTTTTATTAAAGAGTAAATGAGAAAGATGTAATTTCATTCAAACTCATATTGACTATTCATTCTGCAATCATCAATGATGGACAAACCCCAAGCCTGAATAAAAACAGCATTATTTCTGGGAAATGTCAAGACTGTCACTTCAAAAGGGCAAACGAGCCACAAGCTGTGATTTTTCACCTTGTGCAATGGCCTCGCCCTGAGAGTCCACAACAATTCATCTTGTTTCTGTAAGAGGCATGCGTGCACGCATGTCAAATACCATCGAGATAAAATGGTGCTGGGTAAAGTCAGCTGCGTTACTCTACCATGCAATGCATAGCACTACGCCCTTTCTATGTATTTAGAAAGCCCCTAACCTTCTAATCTTTTTCCTCTCAAATACTGCCTAACGGTGTTTACAAAGGCTTCATTTAATTACATCATACTCTCTAATTTAATGATACTGAAATCCAAGTCTTAAATGTATCCTAAAGATTATTTACATCCCATTCTTGTAAACAGTATTACAGATCACCCTCCAGTGCCTTGTTCAAGAGAAAAACTCCAGGTGTCTAACATAAAGAAACAATGCCCACTAGCACACATGTACATGTATTTATATGTGATTTTTTTCATATGCAACAATGGGCGTTATCTGGTTTTGTAGATATTGCAATGTGTTGGAGAGAGGAATGGAGTTAGTGGCGAGTGTCCTCTATGGCTTTACAGTGTCTTCATGAATGTATCTGAGTGCACACAAATGATTGGCAGAACTTTTAAATTATTACTCATAAGGATAACATAGTAAGAGTGTCAAGAGAGTTGGCGTTCTTGAATAATTCTTCCCAGGCGGGCTCTATGCTTCTTTGTTCAAATAACTTTATGTGAAAACCAAGTGTGGAATAGAGGGTTTAATCGGGGCTCCAAAGAGCACAGGCAGGTGGGTGGATTGGGAAGAACCCAGCTCCACTCCTTAGCCTGAAGGAGCAGCTTCCCCTCTCCCACCCACTTTTTGGGCTCCCTTTCTGAACTCTGTGCTTACAATTTTCAGCAGGACCTGGACACGACACATCTGTTTGAATCTTTCACTTAAATGGTTTCTTCAGAAAGTCTAAATAGGACTCTTCTGTCTGCTAGAGGACAAAACTACAACTGATGATCAAATTTTTATTTTAATGAATTGAAAAGAATTTGTGATTACAAAGTAGCCACAATATAAACATGAACTGTTTGAATAACCTCATTTCCCTCTTGCCTATATTGGAAAGACTTCAAATATATTTTATTCATGCTACAACCTGACTTATACCTGTAAGCTAAGCATTGTAAGAGGCAACAACCCAGAGCATCTGCCATGTGTTGCCAAGGACCTGTCAGAACACCCTGAGAAAACAAACCACCCAGTGACCCGAGACTTACACAACACTGGTGATCTCACAGCTAAAATATGTCCAAACCGTCCAATGGCAGAGGCTACTCCACAAATCCACGGACCTTTGCTCATTGTTGTCAATAGGTATTTCCTGAATTGCTTTAACTATTTCTAAACCGCTGTGTTCTCAGGTACTAGCTCTCTCTGAAAGATTCTGTTCTGAGGACTGGAAAGATGGCCTAGCAATTGCAGAAGACCAGGGTTTGATTCCCAGCACCACACGGTGGCTCCCAGCCATCTGTAACTCTGGTTTCAGGGGAAGTTGGTGTCTTCTTCTGAGTGTGCGTTTTCTGAGTCTCGAATCATTTCTCATCCTGATGTCTAAATTCTGGGTCCCTCCAGTACCCAGAGTCCTCCAATAGCCCGCACATTTCTTTCTCCTTCAACTGCAATCTACCCCTTGGAAATAAGTGAGCTTTCCCTAAGCCCTGCAATTAGAATGCAAATGGAATGTTCAGGTAGCCTATAATTAGAAGAGAAATAGCCCCCAAGTAGCCCGTGCAAATGAAGACACTAAAGAAAATCAAGGGAGTGTCAGGCCATCCCCATGAGGTCCCCTCCAGCCCCGCTGCTTATAGTCAACAGCTGGAGGTCAAGTGCTTCTCTCTCTAACTCAACACCACATGCCCGTCTCTACCATTCAGTGATGAATTCAGCACATGGATTTGTTACTTTTCTTTCTTTTTTAAAAAAAGATTATAATATAGACAGACAGACAGATAGAAACTGGCTTCAGACACACCAGAAGAGGGCATCAGATCTCATTACAGATGGTTGTGAGCCACCATGTGGTTGCTGAGAATTGAACTCAAGGACCTCTGGAAGAGCAGCCAGTGTTTTTAACCACTGAGCCATCTTTCTAGCTCGGTTTTGTTACTTTTCAAATCGGCTTCACCTGTCCATGTCCATTACTGGCCATACTTTTCACAGCAGAGTGTTCCCTGATGATGATCAGAGGGAGAAGTGAATGGATATTTCAGGGTCTTTTGGCTGGGACAGACCTCAAGCTTGCTTCAATAAGGGTAAACAAACAAACATTTTTATATAGTTCACAAGTACCTTTCTCTCTCTCTCTCTCTCTCTCTCTCTCTCTCTCTCTCTCCCTCTCTTCCTCCCTCCCTCCCTCCCTCCCATTGTTTATTGAGTAGAACAATTCTTCTATGGCTCGCCTACTGTATTTTCAGAACTATTTTGGATATATTGAATTTTCCAGAAGAAGACATGAAAGACCATTATGATTCTCACTTGTCTACAGGAAGAAAGCAGAACTCTGGAAAACTGAGTTGCTCAATCTTGTAATGTTGGTAGTAAAACGTTGCTACATCCCAGACAGCTCCCCGGAACAGAAATGGATTGGTAATGTTTTTGGTCACGTCAATATGAAAGAGGAAAAGAAATATTGACTCTGAGAATTAATTTCAAGGTTCAACTCTTGCAAAATAAGGGTAGATTTGCCTCTTACCTGTCAGGTAAACCCCCATCCTGACCCCTCCCCCCAGCCTTGAAAATAATGCTTTATCTCTTACCACTTTTTACACCTTTCTTCTCTCCTCTTTTCATTTTTCCCATTAAATTTCAAATTAGCACCAGAGTGTGTACAAGAGAATAGCCGGAAGGACGGCCATGTGCGTGAATTGGTAAGAGTTACTGAGACAGTCTTTGTGGGTAGGATATACATATTTACACTAGTGTACCTGTGTGTGCGCAGGTTTGCAGACATGCTCTGTGTGTGAAGGCCCAAGGTCAACGCCTTTCTTCACGGCTTCCCCCCAGGTCTCTCCCTGAACCCAGAGCTCAAGGATTCAGCTAGACTTCCCACTTCTTCTTTCTTGAGCCTCCTTCCTACTGGGATTATGGGTTCATTTGACATTGCCTAGTTTCCTTTCCTTGGCTGTGATAAAAAGACACTCTGACTAAAAACCAAAAAAGCCAACTTAGAGGAGGAAAGAGTCTGTTTGGCTTAAGCAGAAAACATGAAGAAACGCAACTTTTGCACCTCTCTCTCTCTCTCTCTCTCTCTCTCTCTCTCTCTCTCTCTCCCTCCCTCCCTCCCTCCCTCCCTCTCTCTCTCATACTTTGTTAACTTTCTGATACAGTGTAAAATGCGCTGACCAGGGCAGGTCTGGTGCTGTCCAGTGTGCTGTGCCCTTCTGTACAAGACAATCAAGACAATCTCGTTCCTGGCCCACGGACCAACCTGGCAAAGACAATTCTTTAACTGAAACAGATTTTCGGGTGATTCTAGGCAGTATCAAGTTTACAGTTAGGGCTGAGACACCGAGCTAAAGTTGATGGTTATACCAAGAGAGATGAACAGCAGTCTATAGGGGTTGGGAGCTAAGGATTGGGAATAAAGGAAGAGCTTTAACATCTACGAGTGGAGGGCAGAGGGGAGGGGAGGAGGAAAGGGAGAGAGATCTTGATGGAAGAGCTCAATCACGGTGGCATAAGAAGAGACCACTAGGCGACATTGCCCTGATAGAGCAGACAGCTGTGAGAAGGTGACCATAAAACACTCTGAGTTTCCCATGCTTCTGGCACCTTGAGAGAACTTCTCACTGTACACCAGAGATCAGAGATCCTACATAACCTGCCCCTGGGACACAGCCAGTCAACCGCACTGGTGGGTAGGAATAACATCTGGTTGAGCCTGGAATCCCGAAGGGTTGCTGGGGGAGTTGGGGTGCCAGGATACTACCAGAGAGTTCTGGGAATAAGCAAGCACAGGTCACAGGTCGATACTTGCTTCTGAGCAAGTAAGCCCTAGATCAAGGAAGGCTGAGGCAAAAGGTCAGAGTGAATTCATACGAGAACAAAGTTTTGGCAGAGAATGAATATTTGGTTCTAAACGGCTGCCCTGTAGGGCGTGCTGGGAAGCGATGAAGCGCAGCTTTTTGCTGATGGAAGAAAAAAAGGCCTGAAACTTACACACACACACACACGTGTGTGTGTGTGTGTGCAAACAGCAGGTATTGCTGTACTATGAGAGTCTCTTGAATACCAATAGCAAGTTGGCATTTTGAATAGCACACACAGACAACACATGTGCACACATACAAATAGAACACTACACACATGTAAACATCACACACGGATAGGACACATAGCACACATATACATAATAGACACAGACAGCATGCATGGACATGTATGCACATAGATACCACAACACAGAAATCACATACACAGACAATACACACACATCCACAGCCAGACCTGCTACACACAGCATACAAATATATACATATTCAACACACATATACACATAGCATTCAGATAAACACACATATGACACACACAGAGATAGCATATAGAGAGCACATGCAGACATATGCACATGCACGTTACAAGTACACACATACATAAGACACACAAAGATAGCATGCAAAGGAGACAGCACATAAACACATATACATGGCACACACATAGCAAACATAGAGACACAGCACACACAAAGACACATACATATAGCATACATACAGAACATACATCTGGTAATGCCCAGACACACATAGACAGTAAACAGGCATACCCACAGCATGCACACGAAAATATTGATCTTTGCCTATTTTAACTACAGATCTCTGTAAGAGAAGTTTCCTGGCATAAGGGCCACCTTAGGCTTGTTCCTGGCTCCACCATAGCAGGTCTGGCTGTGGATAGCCTCAGTAGCCAATCCTGGGCTGCCTAGGCATTCACAATGTGGCCCAGCCTCGGACTAAAGCCTGGATCAGTGATCAGACCTCCTTTCTTGGGAATGTGAATGGAGAGATAGACACTTCACTTGGTCATTGCTCTCTCTGTGGAGAGAGACGACACTTCACTTGGTCCTGTCTCTGTGTAAGATGGCGGCCTCACTGTGATCCAGGCTGCCTTGCTCTCACAGTCATCTTGTATGTGTCTCCAGAATGCTGAGATGCGAACGCGTGCTCCATCCATCCGCAGGAGGAATGTGCTTTGAAATATCGCTCAGTGCAAGCAGGCATTGAGTGGCTTGCACCCATTAGCAAGCTCATCAGTAGTGGAACTGGGGAAGCTGCAGTGTCAGGGAGTTCTACTGTTACAGACATGTTAGCCGGGAAAGCATTCGATTGTTTGCAAACAGTGAATAACCGTTTGTCTTCATTCTAGAAGCCAGTGGCATTTCAGTGGGTGGCAGTCCTTGCTCTCGGGACTGGGTTTGCTATATGCAAAAGTTTGCTCGCAGGAATGTGCGTGGGTGTTTTATTTCTTCTTGAGTTCAATTCCACACAAGGTGGATCTTATTTGCCTTCAGTGGCAGTGGCAGTGGCAGCACGGAGGGGTTTCCCCCTTTCCCCTTGGCCAACGATTGCAGCTAATTGAGAATTCCGTGACTTTTCCAGCTGGCGGACATTACACAGAGTATGAATCTGAGAGATAAGAGACACCAGCTGTTGTCAGAGAGGTGGCAATGCCTTAGTAAACAGACAGAACACTTACAAAAGGAAATGTTAGACTAGCCAATTCAGTGAAGCCCAAGTGGAAGAATTTCTGAGACCACACTGTACACACAAAGAGAGAATGCTGTGCGCCTGCTCTCGATTGACAGCTCAGTGCAATGCTGTCGTTGTTGTTGGTGGTGGTGGTGAATAATTGGAGCTGAATGTAGCTAGGTCTCCCCAACTTCTTTTCCTCGGTTAAGGAAGTATTTTTCATCCTAGTCACAGAAAATAAAATTTAAAAACACAACTTGTGTTTTTGTTTGTTTGCTTGCTTGCTTGTTTGTTTGTTTGTTTTTCTTCCGTCTCTCTTTCCAGGGTCTCCCTGTAAGGAAAGCATTTTGTTCCAGGGTGAAGCAGTTATGGGAAGGAGGATATAATAAGTATTTACGAATTAAGTAGAGAAGAAGCCAAGGATTCTGGGAAATTTGATAAAGTCCCTCACATCTGACTGTGGGCTGCTCAGCCCCAGTCTTGGTACCAGACGATGTCAGCAATGGAAGAAGAAAATTATCTCAGGGCAAAACTAACTGACACAGGACGGTCTTTGTCGTCCCATGAAGGATCTTTGGCTTTATGAGAGTGAGGTTAGTAATTATATGGAGAAGTATGGAGCTTAACAAAAACAAAAAACTAGAAACTCACTTCTCCAATGACCTCCCAAACACTTTAAACTATGGATGTACTTGTCGTAGTTAAGCTTTACAGTAATGTTTTAAAAACTGGATTTGGAGCGCTTGCCTAGCAAGTGCAAAGCCCTGGGTTCAGTTCCCAGCTCCAGAAAAAACAAAACAAAACAAAACAAAACAAAACAAAAAACTGGGTTTGGTAATGAGAGTAAAGAGGGAAGAAATCTAGACCCTCTGCAACTGTAAAGTGAGCCCAGGGTATCCAAATGCCACAGTGACATTGAGTTTAAAACGATTAATTGGAAGAAAAATGAAAGTGAAATTTCCTGATTGAGAAATAATCAATATTAACTGTCATGATGTAGATATTCTGTAGGACAATAATCTTTATTCTTTTATTACATTGATCTGGAGTATTTCATGCCCCCCACCACCCCCAGTTCATGACTATTTGGTCACTAGATACAGAGATTCATATGGAACAATTTGCAATGTGAGGTCCAGGCCCAACAGCGAGACCATGTCTCAAAACTAAAACTAAAATGATACTAAACAAAAAAACCTCAGAGGATCGTTGTCATAGGCAGCGTGGATCTATTCCATCTCCTTGTGCAGGATCACTTTCACCCTGTTCTCTTGAGAGAATCTGGTTTGAAAACTACATTATATTGCCTGACCGATCAACTGGGAACTTTAATACTTTGACTCCCTGAGTAGACACAAATCTCTTAAACTTGCTAAGCCAAACCCTAACATCATTGCCCACATGAAGTATTGAGGTCGGGTTAGACGCAGATGGAAAGCTCCCATCTCTGTTCTCATCCTAAGGAGGTCTCCAACCACCTTTTCATGAATCCTGGCCACCCTGCGATTGCTGTGGCTTAGGCGAACGTGTGGGATGTGCTGTCTTGATGCCAGTTTTGAGTCCCATGTTGTCCCATTGAAAGACAGAAATGAGAGGGTAGACTCTCTTTCTACCATTTTACCTAATACCAGGTTCAGATGCTGGTAAAAAGGAATTTAACATAGGATGCAAAGAGTCCATGTACAATAAAAGCACATTTAAATACAGGCTGGGATAAACTCCACTCTCTATTTCTACACAATAACCAGCATTGTAGGCTACATACGCAAGGCTTATTGTGTGCTTTGTAATCTACTTGGTTTTATATAGACTAAGACCCCTATTAGTTTCATGGTTTTATGGGATGAGAAAACATGAATTTCCAAGTAATTCTTATTTTTAAAGCTGATATACTAGACCATAAAATATTTATACTAATAATGGACATTTTTTTCCACGTGGAGAGGTTTAATGAGAGAAGAGTAGAGGAGAGAAAAGGTCGGCCATGAGCAGGTGGAGGGAAGGGAGAGAAGGGGAGGGAACGGGGAGAGAAGGAATAAGGACAAAGAAGGTACAAGAGCGGAGAAGAAGAACAAAGAGAAACCAAGAGGAAGAGGAGTAAGTGTCGCTTCTGTCTCCGTCCCACAGAAAGGAGCGACACCACAACGTTCTTTTCAAAGCGGTTTATTCAGGAACCTTACAACATGCAAACAGGAATCTTTCTTTTCCTTTTTCCTCTCTCTCCCCCCAAGCCCCTGAGCACACTCCCTTTTATCCTCCCTCAACTCTGCCTCCTCCGTCCAGACCGTGTAATCTCAGTTCATAGGTCCACGGCACATGGCCTGATCTTGCGTCATGGTGCGCCTGCACAGCTCTCACAATAGACGTGGCTAGTTTCAGGTGTGTGAGGAAGTCAGGTGCTAGTCATGAGACTTAGCTGCAGTCCCCGGCGCCATCTTGGGACTGCGCCACACCCGCTCCCCACAAGTAAGAATCATAATGGACATTTTGAAGTGAGTTATATCTGATACCAATTCCAGTAAGCCACTAGCCAAAGCAGATCTTGGGCAAGATCCTTGACTGTGGAATCTTCGTATTAGAGACCAAAGTAACAATTTTCAAGAGATACAGAGTGGATTTCATGGTACAACATATTGTGCAAATACCTGGTGTCTAGGAATTTCATGGTGTTTATTTACCTCTAGCTATTTTAGCCATGTTTATTTTGTATGTATGAATGTCTGTGCTTGCGTATTACATGTGTGCAGTGCTCACTGAGTTCAGAAGGTGCCAGGTCATCCCCTGGGACTGCAGTTACAGATGTTTATAAGTTTGGTTGCTAAGAAGGAGCCCAAGTCCTCTGGAGAGCCATCTGTGCCCTGAAGAACCGAGCCATCTCCACGGGCTCAGTATCTAAGCTTTTAATGATAACCCTGACTGCATCTTTAGTTTCTGATACATTAAATGGTAATAACACATCCTACAATACACTTAGCCAACATAAAAAGAATAAAATGCTTATGAATTAAGTTAACAAATGTGACATAAAACGTGTCAGGTAGAGCTGGGCATGGCGGCACATGCTTTGAATCCCAGTGCTCAAGGGCAGAAGCAGGTGGATCTGAGTTTGAGACCAGAACTCTGCATAGTGAATTTCAGACCAACCAGGGCTATGTAGAGAGACCATGAAACAAAACAAAAACAGAGAACCAAACAAGAACAAAACATATTAGGTGACAGTTATCAATGTCACCAAAGGAAATTAAATAAATAAGTCACTGGAAAGATTTTACATGGTTGGAGGCTTACCAGGGCTAAGATACGTTATTCAAATTGACATGCAAAATTGCTGCAATCCCTATCGAAATCTGGGCTATTTATTCTGCAGACGCGTAGAGACTCGTCCAAGAATCCACAGAGAAATGAAAGTGAGTCAGAATCAAAGCGATCTCGAGGACAGACAATAAGAAAGCATGTGGACTTCCCGACTTCAAAGTTTGTTACAGACCCGCCACAGCGGCTGGGGGGTAGAACTCATGTAAGGAAGGGCACAGAAACTAATGGAATATAACAGTCCCGAAACAAACCCACTCAGCAGACTTCTCTGTGATCAGTTTATTTTGAGGAGGGTTCCAGGTCTGTTTGATGGAGAATTACATTTTTTCAATAAAGGTAGCGGGTCATATGCTGAACAATGAAGTTAGAAAGAGAGAACAAATACAGAAATGTCGAAGCTGATGTGACAACACTCTCTGTGGGGTCAGAAGAGGAAGTCCTTGAAGGTTTACGCGGAGTAGCATTTCTTAGATATAATATGAAAGCACATGTCAAAAACCAAAATATAGGTACATTGGATTTTCCCATTTAAAAGAATCCTGTGCTGCAGACAGTATTATCAGAGCAGTACAAAGGATCACGCCAGGGCTTTGATGGAGGGCACTGTCAAACCAATCAGAACACATCAGAGTCCTTTGTAGTTAACAGAGTGACAAGATAAACTGTGACACTGGGAAAATATTTGCAAGTCACATATTTGATAAAGGGCTAGCCTTTGAATAAAAAGAGATGCTTGCTCAAGAAATAAACAAATAATCTGCTTTAAAGACAGGCAGCAGATCTGCAAAGCATTTTTCTCCCTGTTGACTAATGGCCAGATACCAATGAAAAAATGCCCAACGGCTTTAATCAGCAGGGAGAGACAAGTCAAAACCACACCTACACACCACAGCCACTAGAGCCCGCTTCATCAGAGTGACTGCCAAGTGTTCATGAGGGTCTAGAGAAATTGGAGTCCTTAGGCATTGCTCGAGGAATAGTTAGGAGGGACGGCTATGTGGAGAAGAGGTATCAGTTCTCTTAGAAAGTTAGACACGAGGTTATCACATGACTCAGCAATTCCGTTTCTAAATTACATTCAAATGGTTTTCCAAAAACAAGTGTTGGTTGTCAACATGACATATCTGGAAGGAGGGAGCTTCAAATGAGGAACTGTGTCCATCAGATCAGCTTGTGGACACATCTGTGGGGGTGTTTTCTTTCTTATTAACTGCAGAAGGGCATAGCCCACTGTGGGTGGTGTCATTCCTAGGCAAGATAGACCTGGGTTATTATAAGACAGGTGGATGAGTAAGCCAGTAAGCAGCATTTCCCTGTAGTCTGTGTTTCGAGCTCCCATCTGGAGTACATGCTTTGGTTTTCTTCCACAAAGGACTGTAACCTGTAAGCCAAACTAAACCCTTTCCTCTAGCTATTACTGATTGTGGTGTATTTTGCAGCAATCGAAAAACACTAATACACTAAGTGGTGCATGCGTGTGTTTACATGTATTTGTGTGTGTGTATATACATATATACACATATATACACATATACACACATATACACATATATACACATATATACACATATACACATACATATATACATATACATATATATGTAATATATATATATTATATATATATATACTTTCTAGAAAACAACTATTATCCAAGGAATCAAGTTGTGGGTTGCATGAGATGCAATGAAACCTGAGTACAGTTATGCATTGTGAAGGCAGCCAGACACAAAGGCTGCCATGTTGTGTCATTCATTTGAACACACCCCCAGAGACAGTAGCTAAGTTAGCTATTTCCGAAATCAAGAGAATAAGAGAATGGGTGACAACTGCCAATGATTGTCACATTCCTTTTTCTATTTAAAATTTCTACTTTTCAAGGACTTCATACATGAATATTGTATTTGCATTAGTTCCACCCCTTCTTCTCCCTGTCCAACTCCTCCCATATCATGACCTCTCCTTCTCCGAGAATCGCTGTTGTATACACATCCTGCTAATCTGACTTAGTGCTGCTCATACGTAGATGCCTTCAGGCCTGACTGTTTAGGATGGGTACCTGCTGAGAGGTTTGTCCCTCTCCACAGTCACTGAGTGCCCTTAATTCTTTATGTAAGGGAAGGGCCTTGTGGAATTTCTCCTATCTGCACTGGTATGACCAGCAATGCTGTCATCATGTGTATGACCAGCAGTGTTGTTATCGTGTGCATGACCAGCAATGTTGTAATCCTGTGCATGACCAGCAATGTTGTTATCGTGTGCATGACCAGCAATGCTGTCATTGTGTGCATGACCAGCAATGTTGCCATCGTGTGCATGACCAGCAATGTTACCATCGTGTGCATGACCAGCAATGTTACCATCGTGTGCATGACCAGCAATGTTGTCATCGTGTGCATGACCAGCAATGTTGACATCGTGTGCATGACCAGCAATGTTGCCATTGTGTGCATGACCAGCAATGTTGTTATCGTGTGCATGAGCAGCAATGCTGTCATCGTGTGCATGACCAGCAATGCTGTCATCGTGCGCATGACCAGCAATGTTGCCATCGTGTGCATGACCAGCAATGTTGTCATCGTGTGCATGACCAGCAATGTTGACATCGTGTGCATGACCAGCAATGTTGCCATCGGCAGGTCTTGCTTAGGCAGTCATGAGACTTGAGCATGTGTCGTAGCTAGAAGACACGATCTAGCAGCAGGCACCTCGCTCTTACTATTTTTCTGTCCACTCCTCTTAGGTGTAGGGTTACACTGCAGATGTACCAACTGGAGCAGAGCATCCCAGGGTCACCTATCCTCTGCATTTTGCCTAGTTGTGGATCTCCATAGCAGTTCTTCTCTGCTGCAGAAAGAAACATCTTTGATGAGGGGCGGATTCTATGTTTATCTGTAGCTACGTGGGTAAGTACTTTGAAGTTATACTGGCATTTCTTTTTGAGATACAGAAAAGGCTACTAGTGATGACATAACTCTAAGGGTTCAACTAGATAGAACCACTAAGTTGTCCATATCAGAAAGTTCAATTTTATACAAATGTGATTCAAGTCTCAAAAATCCAATATAGCAAGGTCTATAGCGATCAAAATTAATTTATCAAAAAATTACAACAGGTGAATTGTATGTGTGTGTGTGTGTGTGTGTGTGTGTGTGTGTGTGTGTGTGTATTTCAGGCATGGTTTCAATGCTCTGAGTTATTTTGTGTTTTTTTCTTCCCTTGGTGAGTAAGAAGTAGGGCATTTTAAAAATAAGATCAGCCTGGTTTTGCCTTCTGGTGAGTGTTTAATAGCTGACTAAAGGGCTGGAGGCTTTGAGATAAAGAATAATATTCAGGGGCTGGAGAGATGGCTCAGTGGTTAAGAGCACCAACTGCTCTTCCAGAGGTCCTGAGTTCAAATCCCAGCAACCACGTGGTGGCTCACAAACACCTGTAATGGGATCTGATGCCCTCTTCTGTGTGTCTGAAGACAGCTACAGTGTATATAATAAATAAATAACCTTTTTAAAAAAGAGTAATACTCAGGCCTGGCATTGTGCTGCTTTGTCTAGCCTCCACAGCACTGGTCCTGGGTCCTTCACAAGCCACACCCCCTGTTGACTCCGCTCTGCCCTACTCCTCACCCCAGAGCAGTGCTGGGGACCAGGGACATCCATGACTGTGTGACACCTTACCATTCTGAATTCTTCAGAAATTCAACATAATCAAAGGATCCTTTCTTTTTCTTTTAACTGTCATGAGATGAACCAATCTAATCCTTAAAGTCTCTCTAACTTCACAGCGTAATTATTAGTGTGAGGTCAGCACAGATTGAATGCTGTTCTCTAATAGATGGGTATAAACAACAACAATTAGTTAAAAAGTTAATTTTTAAAAAATCGCATTAACCAAAACTCTAACTAAATATTATGCAACTGAAATCTAAATTGAAAGAATGGATAATTTTGTCCTGGTGAGAGGCTCGGTAGGTAAAGGCACCGCCTGCCAAGCCTGACTGACCGGAATTTGGTCCCTAGAATTCTCACGGTGGAAGGAATGAACTGGATCCTTCAGGCTGTCCTCTGACACTCACAGGCTTACTGTGGCGTGAGCTCCCATTCCCTCTCCCTCCCCCAAATAAATCCATGTATAAATTTAGAAAGAATGAATACTACTTATTGGTAAGAATTACTAGTATTACTTTGGCATAGAGGGGACAAGTTCTAATACACCATCTAAGAGGCCAATGTATACCAGTCAGATTTTAATGATTTTGAATGATATATAAACCTGTAGTAAATTACTTTACATGCAACTCTCGACGCTCAAATTAAGACATTCTTAGTCTCTTCCCTGGGCGGCCATTCTGGCCTTGGCCTTTGGAGATATGAGTGACCACTTCCTTTTTTGACTCTCCTTATATGTTAACTTCATTTCCTAGTGTCAGTTAGAAACCCTTTGCGCTGGCTGTACACATCCCCAAATCTATAATGCTCCAAACCGTAACTTGGACATCTAATAAATCAAGACATGAATGAGTCCCCAAGTGAAAATCACATCAGACACCACACCAACAGACATTTAGCAGCATTCGGTATGGTCTGAGCTGCTGAGCAAATCAGCAATGTGGGCTCTGTGGGGATGGGCTCTGTGGGGATAGTAATCTGCATCTGAGGCTACCTCTGAACGAACATAGAGCTCTGTGTGGGTTCAGTGAATTCGTAGGTTGCAGAACATGGTAAATGTGATGGCTCATACTGACTGACAACCTGACACATCTGGAAGGAGGGAGTCTCGGTTGAGCAAAGTGCCTTCAGATTGGCTGGCACTCATGACTGCGGGAGCATTCTCTTGATTTCTAATTGATGTAGGAAGGCCCCTGCTCACTGTGGGTAGCACCATCCTCTAGTCAGGTGGAGCTGGTTATATAAGAAAGCTAGCAAAGGGAGCCCAAGGGAGCAGGCCAATAAGCAGCATTCCTCCATGGTTTCTGCTCCCAGCTCCTGCCCTGAGTTCACACTTTGCTTGCTTACCTCGATGACGCACTAATTGTAGCACAAAAGCCAAACACGTTGTTTTTGATCACTGTTCTAGAACAGAAACAGAGATGCACACTAGGACAGTTACCAAATTTCAAAGTAAGTTACTGGCCCTTTCTCACCCAACTTGTCCTGACACAAGAGATATAGTGGAGAGGAGTACAATAAATCTTTTATAAACTATGTGGCCAGTGTCACAGTGACAAGGGTAAAGGCAGGCGCTGGCTTTCAGACCAACATTGCAAGGTTAAGAATCTAGCCAGGCACCCTTGCCATTTTATGCAACTCATAAAAAAATTAAGAAAAGGTTTACTTTTATTATTTTAAATTGTATATATATATATATATATATATATATATATATATATATATATAGTGTGTGTGTGTGTGTTGATATGTGCATGTGGGTGGGTGGAGGAGCCTGCAAAGAGCAGAGGAGTTGGATCCACTCAATATGGCAGTTGTGAGCTGTCAGATATGAATGCTGGGATTTGAACTTGGCTCCTCTGGAAGAGCATTGAATGCCCTTAACTATAGGGAGCAGTTCTGTGACAGTCTTCATATGCTGAAGGAGTACTGGCTTAGGGGTAGCAAGACCACTTGGTTGGTGAAGTGGTTGCTATGTAACCATGAGGATCTGGGTTTAATCCACAGAACCCATGTGCAAGGCCAGGAGTGACTGCGAGTGTTTGAAAGCCCAGTCCTGGGGAGACAGACACAGTCTGGCTCCTGAGACTCATTACCGACAGACCAAGCTACTGGGACCCCTGAGTCGGGAAAAAGTAGAAGTCTCTCACAAAGAATGGCATGTGAGACTGACCTCTGACCTCCACATGTGAAATCACGCCTGAACCCACTCTCTCTCTCTCTCTCTCTCTCTCTCTCTCTCTCTCTCTCACACACACACACACACACACACACACACACACACGATTCTTGATTTAATGCTACAAAACACGCAGGAAACAATCAAATTGAGAGGAAGACTAATAGCCTTGTACTAATAATTTTGCGACTGCTGTTCCAACATTAATTCTGCACTCCCTTGGTACAGAATTCCTGTCTGGCCACTTATGCTATCCCTTTTGACCAGCAGGTGAGCGGATTTGATGTTTTCTCCCTCCAGCCCCTTCTGCTGCCAGTCCTTTGGTAAACTGCAGTGGGAAGGCAATTCCTGAAATAAGAGGAGTATTTCAGACCGAGGAGCGATTGCTACCTGGGACGCATTTCCTTCCACAGGATGAAATGCTTCTTTGTTTAGGTTGTTCCTATCTTTCTTTCCATAAGGAGGCTCACTGTATTGTTTAACCAGCCAAAGCTCCATGGCGGTCAAGAGGCCTTCACTGAGAAGGAGTTCCCACTGAGATGGGAGGAAAGGGAACCATCACAGCTGAAGGAAAAGGAATCTCCAGCTCTAGCTCCCTTTAGGGCCCTCCTGGGTGTCACGATTTTGCTTAATGAGATTCCCAAGAGGGAAGGGCATAGATCGTGGACTTGGCTGGCTAAGCCCAAGCTACCGGGCTCAAGGGTCTCTGTGTGACTTGACCACAGGAACTGACAACCAAGCAAGGCTAAACAAGATGTCTGACCTGCATCTGAAGGAAGAGAGGCTGCAGCTCAAATGGACCCGGGCTATGTGGCAAGATGGGAACGCTCATGGCCTAGGACTAAAGGCAAAATTCCCCGGGGAACGCATTCCTTGGCTTCTTCGCCTCTGTGCAGGGAGGGAGATGTGCAGGTTGCCTCTGTGCAAAACGGTAGCATGGCGAATGGGTCACTTCGAACTCCCATCTTATGTCAGCTTCGGCGTCACTACTCAGAAGTCAAAGGAGACTCTGGTGACGTTACACAGCGTGCTGGTTCAGAGCTAGTGCTTGGGTGTAAGCAGTGGGCGCCACCCCGCATCTTTCTTTATCTGACTCTACATATGCATAAAACAAAACAGTCAATGTACCTATACCCTACATATCTGTAAAGATTAAATCACTCAGTTATTCAGTCTTGGCCCAAAGAATGGTACAGTGTCTGTCTTTCCTTAGTGCCATGGGGTTTCACAAGGTGCTGCAAGGTTTTCAAAGGTGGTGCTGACCACAGTAAAACCAGAGCCTATTTGAACAGAGGGCCACCAGTCGCATATGTGGGAAGCATCCCCTCGACATACATAGGGTTCAGCGAACATTCGTAGGTCATCTGTTCTTCCTGGGGGCGAATGCTTCCCCTCTCTGCATCAGTCTCTGGTTGAGAGCTAGAATTCATCCATCCACTCAGTGTCTTCAGAGCCCCTGCCCAATGTCAGATGCTCTCCCAGGTTCTGGAGAGAAGGTGGGGAGCAAGAAGAGTTGAAAATCCCCTGTTCCGTCTCAGATACACCCAGTGAGCTCATTAGCTAGGTCTCTTTAAATCTCAGGACAATGGGGCTTGGGGAACTGTCAGCTGACTGTTCGCAGACCACAAGCTGGTCGCCAGGGCCCTATCACGCCAGACTTTAAATTTTTCACTTTTCCACGCGGCTCTAAAAATATCCACAGCTGTATCTGCCTGTCAAATTGCCTAACACAGAAGCAGCGTGGTTACAGCATGTCTCCGGCTGTTTCCAGCTCACTAAATCAGGCGCGTTCCAAAGCCCGGAGGCCACTTTACCTCCTCTGTCCCCTCTCTGGTTACACTCACCAAGCCTTGTCATCTCTGCAATGTCCACTTAGCAAGCTACGGGGATACATGAGGACAGCAGCGGTGATGAGAGAGAGGAGGAGGGAGAGGAGGAGGGAGAGGGAGAGACAGAGACAGAGACAGAGACAGAGACAGAGACAGACTTCATACTCCACACTGGACAAAGTTTGTATGTACCTCCAGGGATAAAATTCTTCTGCAGATTTGATCCCTTTGCCAGCAACCCCAGGTTGTACCAGAGATGCTGAGTGAAAATTTAACTTCTTAGCACCTTCACATGGTTCACTTTGAATGTACTCTCTGATATTTATGAGGACGTGTACAAGAAAAAAGTGCAAATAAGCAGGTAGTCTCAGGGCTGAGCTGTGTTGACTTATCATCCAACTGTGGTTGGGTTCCTAAGGCACCAACCATCCTCTGTGAGGTGCACTACCAGGTAGGAAAAATAACATTATCCTTTAAACATTATTGGCTTATTGTAAGGTACCCCTTAATTCAGGTAAAAACATGTTTTCTTATGATCCAGTACAAAATTATTCCACTTAAGAGATGCTAAGTTATTGTTACTCTGAAATACTTTAGACTGAATCTCCCCGTCCCCTAAGGTGCCTTAGGAAAAGAAATGGGAGTGCTAGAATCAAGAACTGAGGATTTTCAGCCAGGACACCAACTGAAGTATCCCTAGGTGAAAACAGGCTGTCCTGGACTCTCCTCATAGGGAATCTGGTGGTGGGCGCTGAGGGAGAACATGGGTGGGGTTACTGAGCGTCGGAAAGTGTTCAGGCTGGGTTGCATTTGGACAAGCGCCTGTTTTGTTACTCTCTTAAAAGTCCAAGGGTGGGATGGACCTCAGAGGATCAGAGTGGTGGAAGGCATCAGCACAGCCACAGTACAAGGTTCTAGAGAGACACTAAGGAGCGTGATTGCTGGAACTGTGGGTAGAAGATGATGCTCCCAAATGGTTCTTACTTTTTCTTCTGAATGATAGGGTTGGTTTTGTTTTTGTTTGTTTTTTTCTGTTTTGTTTTTGTTTTGTTTTGTTTTATAATTGCATTTATCCTAAAGGTCATGTTCCCTTTCAAATCAGCATTCGCTCAGTTTAGTGAGCAAAGAGTGTTGGAAGAGAAGCTAGTTAAAACCAGTCACACGTGCAACAGACATTTCCACTGGCCAGTCCAGGACTTTTCCACATAGCTTACCATATGCTGTTTAATCCTTACGAGCACCTCGGCATCTCTATTTGTACCCAGGTGGGAATGGCATGAAAAACGTTCTGGGGCGTGGCTATCCGTCCGCATGCTCCCATCCTCCTAAGTTACAATCAGGCACCACCTTTCTCTGGTTACCCCGTATGTATAAGCGGCACTGGCTATCCCACTGCCCCAATAATCATAGTAAGAGCAGCAGTCTCCAGCCAGTGGCCAGCAGATAGAGCTTGGCGAAAGCTGCACAGATGCAGGAAGGGAACAAAGCCTTCTAGAAACAACCCCAGAAGGAACACAGAGACCACTGCGCAGAGTCAACAGTGCCAGCAGCAGGGCAAGCCATAAAGCATGGTTTCCGTTCCCTCCAGGGTCTTTAATCCACACCAGACAGGGCTCACAGCATCTTCAGCTTCTGCTGCTGCCTGGGCTCAGCGGTTGAGAAGCAGAGCATCTCCGGTTGCTCCACGGGGCCTCCGACACGCCCAGCCTACAGCGTTTACCCGATCTGGAACCTTGCCCACGCTCTTTGCCATAGTATGAAGACTATTTTTCATATGGTCCTTTCCCTGAATAGTCCCGACTTGCTAACCATTCCTTGTTACAAAAATCTAATCACTATTCTCTGCATGTGTAGAGATTCAAAGATTACTCCTGCCAGGCCGACTCGTACTGCGCTTGTTTTTACCCACGGATGCCTCCGCAATGCCTAGTCAAAGCAACTTCCGGAGTGAGACCTCATCTGGGTTGGAAACACTTAGGTCTCAGTGTTCTGAGGGAAACCAAAGCTTGCCACGTGTTCCTTCTAGCATAAAAGACAACTTGGGTCCGGGGCTGCGACACAGGCTTTCCTTGGCATGAGTTCTGGCACACAGCAAATCCCACCCAATACTCTGTCCCTTTGTTTCTGACAGTGTCACCCACAACTATGTTAAAGCATTGAGGTGTTCCGTAGAGACGATTTTTTTTTTTTTTTTTACTTACAGGAAGCAGGAAACAATCTTTTCCCGCGATTATAGCTTGTTAAGACAGCCTGTTAAAGATCCGTCTGGATTTTCATCTTGGTCACAAATGAATGTAATTTTAAAAAACTGTTGTCTCTGGGTATTTATTAAACATATATATTCCAAGACACCAATAGATTTGCATCTTAAAGAATTAAAAGCGGAATTTTGTTACAAGTCACCTCACCTCTTCCAAGTGGCTATTCTGTATCCTCTGAATGTACTGAACAGCTCCCCAGTAATACCAGACTGGAGCCAATGTGCTATTCAGGTCCAAGTATACTATATCTACTTTATCTCCTTAAACTACTGTTTTCTACTAATTTGGCCAGAATTACTTTAATAAAAGCAATTTGAGCTAATAACATTAATTACTGTTATTTGTATTATAATAAAATAATCATCATCATTTGGTTAAAAATGGATGACACCATTTAGTGCCTTTTTTTCCTTTTCTTTCTTTCTTTTTTTTTTTTTTTTCAGAGCTGGGGACCGAACCCAGGGCCTTGCGCTTGCTAGGCAAGCGCTCTACCACTGAGCTAAATCCCCAACCCCCCATTTAGTGCCTTTTAAAGGTTGCCATGTTTTGGTATAATACTAGAGAATGAGGAACAACTTGGCACTATTACACTTGCTTTGCATTTAAGAGTTTAAAAAGATTTACTTATTGTATTTTATAGGCCTCAGTATTTTGCCTGCACACATGTCTGTATACCATGTACATATCTGGTGCCAGTAGGCAAGAAGAGTGTATCAGATCCCCTTGAACTGGGATTACAGACAGTTGTGAGCCACCACGTGGTTGCTGGGAACCAAACCCGGGTCCTCTACAAGAACAGCCAGTGGTCTAACCACCGAGCAACCTCTCCATCCCCTGCTTTTGTTATCTCTCATTCGATTCCAGCCAGATACTCTTTATCAAGTATTGCCTATCATTTGGAATAGCCAAAATGATCTAAAAGCTCATTCACTAATTTAGAAGACTGAAAATTTCTGACCACCAAGAGATCATCTGAAGATATATAAACATCCAAGTATCAGGAAGTAGGTAAGTGACTGCGTGAAGCCCTGTGTACACACTCATGGGCTTCACGTAGTGGGAGCGTGACGTGATTTTTCTCGTTTTCACTTATAGTTATTGTTTCCTCGTTATGAACATGAGTTGCTTATGCTGGTTGACCTGTAAGTCAATGGATAACTGGACCCCTGAACTCATTTCCAGTAATTAGTCCCTAAAGGAGTTCTGAAGCCCCCAACCTTGTAACTGTGGGTAAATTGAGGAGTGATTACTGGCATAAAGGATGAAAACATTTTCAGAATTATCAAATAATGTTTACGGATGGTGTTTCAGAGTCAGCCCATGTTTTACCCCACACACATTGGCCTGGTGGGAGATCCTTCTCTTCAGCCAATGTTTTATGGTGAGAGTTGGCTTTCGGGCTGAGAAATGCGTTGTCTATCTCCCAGGCTTCTAGCACACCAATGATAAAAAGCAATCAATCAAACAAACAAATACCACACACACACACACACACACACACACACACACACACACACCAAAACCTAAACAGAATCTGTGCTGGATTCTAGGGTCCCTCTGGCATCTCCTTCAATAGTCTACAATCCATCCCTTTAATGATCTATTCAGGGCACTGCCATTTTGAGGAAATTGAACACGAGCTTCTATTCTTTGGAGATTGTGTAAAGATACCAGTAGGGAACACTACTCTACTTAAACACAGAGGCTCCAAGCACTTCTCACTGACTGAACTCCAAGGAAATTAATCAGTTTCTACCGTGTCTGGCATTGCCACAGACTCAATAATGCTACACAGGTCAGCCATTCTCCCTTCCTACAGGATTCCCAGTGCGATTCCACTTTATTGGTCAATGTAGGTCATCGGTTGTAAAGATCAGTTGATTGGCAGGCTAAGTGCTCCTGATGGCACTTGGAGAACAGGACGTGCTCAGAAGCTCAGTGTGAACCCTCCTGGCTTGTGGTGGTTAAGTCCCATTCTTTCATGATTTTGTCACACATGTATTAAATAGGACAGAACGTTTCACCCATTTCCCGTCTTGTCTATAAAGGATCCACTTTAGGGAACAGTTCTCATGTGCCTAGGGCATACTTAAAATGAAGCCATATTTCTCAAAGACATGCCTGCGTTATCTAAGTGAAAACGTACAGAATGGTTGAGGAATTCGGCAGGTGGGCGTGGCGCCCTGGCGGTTATGGTTAGCTATCCTTTCAGCCCTTTGCTCATCTCACTAAGGACTAATATGACCAAGAGCTGGGTATGTTTAAGAGGACTCGGAAGTGGTTGTGATTTCCTCAGAACACAGACTCTTACTTACGCATCTGTATTTCACGTGTGGCTGTGGTTTGCCTGCATGGGTGTCTCTGGTGCTGGGAACAGGACCGGGGTCCTCTGCAAGAGCAAGTGACGCTCTTAACACCGAGCCATGTCTCCAACCCCATGTCAGGGAATTCTTGTACCCAGTGTTTATCTAGTATCCTGGTCTTCATCTTGGAGACTGTCCCTCCATGCTTTCCCGTGCAGAGAAATAGGCCTCTGGACACGGTCCAGGGGCTTCGAGAACCTAAGGGCATAAGACACTCGTGCTCTTCCAAAGAGGACGGGCATCTGGTATCTTTACACAATCTCCAAAGAATAGAAGCTCGTGTTCAATTTCCTCAAAATGGCAGTGCCCTGAATAGATCATTAAAGGGATGGATTGTAGACTATTGAAGGAGATGCCAGAGGGACCCTAGAATCCAGCACAGATTCTGTTTAGGTTTTGGTGTGTGTGTGTGTGTGTGTGTGTGTGTGTGTATTTGATAAAATACAGACGTCTTGGTTTTTTAAAAGGTGCTCCTTGATCAGGCAAATTTTCCCCCTGAACTGATGTAGACACATTTTGTCCCCCATTTTGTTTTACTGTAATATGACAAGACATTACTGGCCGGGGCCCTGATTAACGAAGTGAATGTGTTTCTTAAATATTTACCCTAACATACAGGGTGTTTAGGTTGCAGATGTGTGGGAACCTTGTCAAGTTAAAAATAACAACGGAACGTTGGGATGCTAAGCGGAACCCACTGCCAGCCTTGATAGTCTCCATCCCGGGTTTCTGGCTACAAAATCTCAGCAGCTTGCACCCCTTAGATGCCATTACAGAAGTGAGTGTTTAGCTAGCAAAAATCCCAGTGAGAAAGAAGAAGCCTCGGGAGACCTCCCTCTCAGCTCGGTGTCTCCACACACTTTACTTGGGTGTGGAGTGAAGAGTCTTTCTGCTTTGTCTGGGTTTTAAAATACAATAATAAAGTGCAGAAGACCCCCAGGGACACCTCAGACAGGCAAGGCATCTTGGTCCTGGAAGGGAAAAACCTGGGGAAGGAGAAAATGAGGAACAGGCTACATCCTCCCCACAGTGGCACCTTTAGAATTTAGATAGGACAGCCACCGAGGCCTGCTCTTAGCTTGCACACAGGAGGGAACACCTCTCATAGGAGTATGGACTAGGAACTTATATGTGAATTTAAACCACTGGCACAGGGGAGAAGGACAACATTGGGCAGGGCTGTGACAAGGATGTATAAAGGGGGCGTTGCACGGGGTGGGGGTTCAGACTCAGGAGTAGAGATCGAAGGGAGAGTTCACTATGACTCATATCTGAAAAGGCCAGAGAGGAGAGAAGGAAGCATGTGGACACAGAGTTAACAGTCAGCTTGATTAAAGTCTGTCTTTTAAGACGTCTGGAGAAGAGAGAGGTGATTCAACATCTAACATACAGAAAGAGACTTCACAGGGATAACCCTCTGTAGACGACCTAGTGACAAATATTGAGTCAGATTAAACATGAACAAAACCATTAAGCGTTCCCCGGGCTTCCACCCGAAAGATTGGGTTTCGTTAACACCGGGCGAGTGATTACCTTATATACATTTGAGATTATTCCATGGCACTCCCTGT
Organism: Rattus norvegicus; assembly: GCF_021556685.1. NCBI lineage: Eukaryota > Metazoa > Chordata > Mammalia > Rodentia > Muridae > Rattus > Rattus norvegicus. The sequence continues at coordinate 7,325,321 of NC_141545.1, forward strand.
CAGACAAATCCCTGGCCTTTAATCTGCACTCTGAAAACTACCAGCTTCCTGGTTTAATTTGACACAATCCCAGCGAGTGGCCTGCAGGAGCCAGCACTCACCCCAGCAGATCTCCCACACCGTGAAGAGCAGTGCCCACGTCTAAGCAAACAGCCAAGGGACTAAAGCAACAAGACGTAGGGACTGGAGTGAGATTTGATCACCGTTCCTCGGGGTTTCTCACCGGTTCCGGACTCAGTCTCAAGTGTCAGGGATAGTTGGATCCCTTTTAAAGTGAGTGGATTGCACTGACTGAGGGCAGAGAGAAAAAGCCGGCACTCTGTGCACGTCTCCACACATGCCTAGACAACAACAGTTCCGTGCACCCGTTTTTGTCACAGGAAACTTTATTTCAAAAGCAGTGGCTTTTTTTTTAACCCCTCTGTTTCCAGTCAGAGCTGGAGAGCACATCCGACTATGAGCTTGTTCTAAGACGGGAGGCTAAGCAGCGTCATCAAGTTTCACAAGAAGCAAAGCAAAACAAAACAAAACCAAAAAACCTGTTGCTTCACATCGTCTCAGAGTTCAAGAGTTTATGGTCGAGCTCTGCTTACCTCACAGCCTCAGCTCCAGAGACGTCTCTCAAGTGCAAAAGCAGGATGCCAAGGTGCAAGGCTGATTTCTCCTTGCACACAAGTTTCAGCTGTCAAAGCATCCAGCTCCTCAGGAAGAACCAGCCCCCTCTTGCCAAACACCAATGAGGAAGCCACACAGCACATGTGGGCAGAGGCTTCCCTGGGAGCCAGTCACAGTCTGCACTTATCTGGGACAGAGGTGCCAAACGAACTTGGCGCATGTCACACAAAGCATCCCATTGTGATGTCCTGCGCATCTATCGAGGAGGAAAGAGTTCTAAGAAACCCTTGCCAATCTGAAATCTTGCTTTTGTTAGCTGTGACTTCCATTCATTAAGAGTAAAGCAGAAACATCTGGTGACAGCCTCCCAGGGAACCAGTCAGATTATCTAGAACCCAGCCATACGCTGAGATACTGCTTAACTTCTGGGATGCACTGCGGCGGCGGGGGCGGGGGGGGGGGAATGTTTGCCTTGGCTGGTGGAGGACCCAGATCTGAGACAATGACATGAGTGACGGTCCCCATGGCCAATTGGCTATGCTCCTTCCAAAAAGACCGTCCCAATGGTCTTGTTGATGGTTTATATCTATCCCACGCTCGCACAGAGGAGCAGAGTGTAGCTTGAGACCTGAACATCTGCCTACGTCTGACAACTCTGCCCACGGCCTGGAACAAAGGCTAGAATATATAGAGGTAAGAGAAGACTTGGGGAGGGGGCTTTATCTATGCTGCTACGGGGAGACCGACATCCCTGCAGGGTAAGGTGTAGCGGTATGCTACACAGTCCTCTTGTGACTGTGACCTTTGTAGGAGGAGTAGACATAGCTTCAGTCCCACCCCTGGGAAGAAATGCCCCCTGTCTATCACAGCGTCACGCCAGTCCGAACCATTTCATTTTAGGAAATTTCCCTTAACCTTCCTCATGACTGTCCTCGCCTTTGCTCTTTCTCAAACTGCATCGCCAACTTGTATGTCTACCTAGTACAAGTGTAAATTGATCGGGACCCCACACACCCACACCCACACACACATTATATACTTGACCTATTTAACCTATTTCAGTAAATAGTAGTTGAATAAATAATCAGTCAAAGGCTAATAACTGACTGACTTTCTGTAGTGTATATGTTATATATGAAGTCAAGCCAATACAGTAATGAGGTGAACCTTTGGAAAAGTAGCTCTAAATACGGAAGGAAGGAAAAGATTATTTACCTGTTTTTCTGGTGATGGGGTTGGGGGCAGGGTCAGGAGCTTCACACCCTGTCACAAAGGTGAAGGGAAGGAAGAATAGGGCAGGTAGAAACAATTGTTTCCACAGAACTTTGAAGTAAACTAAAGAAAGCTGCCACCATAAATTTAAAAAACAAGAGAACACACAAGATTTCAACTGAATTAAGTTTATTTTTACCACAAACTGAATTAAGTTTATTTTAATCACGAACCTCTGTAACTATTTGAGAAACGGATAAATATGTTGTTTCACAGCCAACTATCCACAGACTTAGTAGCTTAAATACCTGCTTTAAATTTATTTTATTGATTTTAAATTAAATTTCATTCATGTGCATGTATACATACTTGTGTATACATCATACTTGTGTATACATACTGTGTGTGTGTGTGTGTGTGTGTGTGTGTGTGTGTGTGTGTGTGTGTATGCACGCATGCGTGCCTGCATGCATGCAAGCACCATGCACATGTATGGATATCAAATGACTGTAGCTGCTTGTATTACGAATGCTAATACCCCCCAAAAACTGTAAGAGAGTATCTTCATGCAGCTTCTGGGATCCTGCTCTCACTTGGTTCTGATTGGTAAATAAAGATGCCAACAGCCAATAGTTGGGAAGAACAGATGGAGGCGGGACTTTAGGATTTCCCCCGGCTTGAGATTGGGAGGAGGAAGAAGGGAGAGATCCGCCATGTTGGAAGAGTGTGGCGGAGAGAAGAGACACCAGACCTAAGAATAGTAAGGTCAGAGAGACATGGCCACCATGTGCAGGATCTGGGAGAATGCAGCCCAAGGGCTGCCCAGCTGGGTCCAGAGCAACCAACGTAGAAGATAGAATTAGTAAGTAGTAAGTCGGGATTAACTGAATGGAGGTTAGCCAGTAGTCCAGCTCTTGTACTGCTTACGGCATAATAGAATATAAAGGCAGTGTGTGTGTCTTTCATTTGAGACCCTAAGCCATTGAGGCAGGTAGCAAACCCAATGCTGGGATTAATTAATTAATATTAGAGTCAACAAATGACAATTTGAGGTAGTTGGTTCTCTCCGTCCTCCATGTGGATCCTGTGTATCGAATTCAGGCTTAACGGCAAACACCTTCACCTGCTGAACCATCTTGCCAGTCTAAAACATCCGTTTTATTAATCCTGATTTTGTACGTTAACTAAGCCCACCTGGGCCATCCTCTTGCTCTGTGTGATATGATCAAAAGCCATGGCCTTCTGTCAGATGCAGGCCTGGAACATGATTCACAGATAACGCCTGAGCGTCGATGGGGATGGCTGCGAAACACACCCGGAGTCTTAGCTGGACCTTTCCCTGCCTGTGTACCCCCTGTGGTTCCCTCTTTCCATGTCATCTGTCTTGGTAACTAGATTTCCTGTCTTGACACTCTTCCCAATGAGCATTTTAAAGACCAACATGTCTATGTTCCAGCTTTAAATGGTCAAATCGGTGTTTCAGGGGAATGAGCAGAAGGTGCATTTTTTTTTTCCAGTTCTTGAGGAAAATCTCCAGGCCTTGCACATGCCAGGCAAGTCCCCACCTCTCCAGTCAGTGAGAGTCACTTTGACATGAATTCCTGGCCAATATAATTCCTAATCTGGCCTGGGATCCTGAAAGAGATGAAGGAATAAAATTCATAGAAAAACCAAGAAATTATGAAGCAGAGTTAAGTTGAATCATGCCAGGCTCTAGTGGCAACACTCCATAATCAAAGCACTCAGGGAAAGGCTGTAGGAGAGTCTCAGGAGAGAGCAGCCTGTTACAGAGAGACTCCCGAAATGACTCCCTTGGCCCATGAGATCTTGTCTCAAAACAATAGCAACAAAATATGATCGGAAGATAAAGAGATCCACTTGATAAAGGGTCGATTAGAAATTCCCGTGACAAACAGCCAAAAAAAAAAAAAAAAAGTATTAAGGATTCCTGACCTGAATCAAGTCGAAGGAAGACTCAGGAAGTCCTTGAGAATAAAGTAATTAGCATACAGACCCGACTTAAAGAACTCTATGCAGGAGATGAGTCAAGTAAAAGAGCTTCTGGCCCATTCCAATACCTAAGTGCTCTATTATCCTTCCAGCCATGGCCTCATTCACAGTGGGAAAACAGCTCCTGTGCTGGTTTTAATTTCTCTCTTGCGCACTTCACATGCATAATAAAATGGTCATTGTTTAATGACACCTCTTTATTATAGCATGGAAATACATTCAGGGTAATATGTCACAAAGCAATAGATAACTAAATAACTAGACGACTACTGTGCAAAAATGATTGCATAGATCGAATCACACAGATTAGGTAGCAACCCAGTTTTGATGATCATTAATATGTGCTGGTCCCAAGATTCATGTCAGTGACATTTCAAGTTGCTATGATGGGAGGATGGGTAGCAGCAGCAGTCATAGCTCTGGCATACCCCAGGGTATCCTCTCTGCTCAGTTCTGTTCAAAGTGCTAGATGTATTTAGCTCACATGGTTCTCAGAGGAAACCCCAAACCATCACTATCCCCATCACCTCAGTGAAGGTTCCAGACCCATAGAAAGGGTAAATCGTTAGACAGTAGTACAAGTCCTACAAGTCAGTAGCTGGGCCATTGAACCCTGAGGCTCTGACTATAGGTTTCTGTGATTATCCGGGCTATCATTTTGAAAAGATCAAGATAGTTATGTGTGTGCCTGGGGACTCCAGAGTCACCGAACTCCACAGCCATGAGAGAGTGGCATGTGAGAGTGGGATATGTGTCGAGCAGAGGAAAAGAAGTGTGGCATAGAGAATGCAGGTGCACTGAAAAAAACCAAGAAGCATGTCTTCCCTTCTCCTGCCTACCTAGTGTTCATGGACACAGACGACTAATGCTTCTCTCCCAGGGAGTTGCCATACAGACATTATGGCACAGGAGATCACAGCCAGTTCCACAGCTGCAGCATGACATATCTTCAGACACATCCAGTTAACATTTCCTCTCATTTAAAGGCCTTTCTCTCAGGAGAGCTCCCAAGTCTGTTTGCACTTCAAGGTCTAATTGCTTCAGGAAAGTTTAATATTCCTTGGTAAAGCCGGAGACACAGTTCACTCAGAAGTTCGAGTTTACTCTCCCCTCTGTTATTTCAGAGTGATGACATTGGGGGAAAAAAAACCCTCAAAAGCCCCCAGCACTGTGTTGGGCAGTTGACCATGAACTAGGTCATTCCTTTGTAAACAAAATAATGGAGTGTTAAGGAATACAGTCAGCCTTTTATGGCTTCAGTCTCTACTCCTGGGATTCTCCCAACCACGGGTCAGAAATATTCGAAAGATTGCATTTGTACTGAGTACACAGAGAATGTTTTTCTTTTCACGCTATTGCACAAATGGTGCAGCCTCGCATCTGTTCTCATGCATTCTACAACAGATGTTGGATGCCACCTGGAGACGGTTTATGTTATGCAGGAGGGTGTGCATAGATTATATGCAAGCACTATGTGGTTTTTATACAAAGAATTTGAGGTTTTTATTGTGCAAAGTATGGGTTTGGGTATCTGCAGAAAGTTCAAAATCCATGTCACCTGGGATACTAAGGGGTGGCCATACTATTGAAGAATTTTGCTGCAGTTAGATTTTTCCATCTGTAGAATTGAAATGAAAGTCAGTTTTCCCTTTCTGTTTAGCTTTTCTTTAAAAATCCTACCAGGCTAGCAGAACTGAGATTCAGGTGAAGCCTACTCTTCAATTTCTACCAGGTTTTAAGAAGACTTGCCTAGAATTTTGCTCAAATAGATGTTTGGAATCATGCGAGAAACTTCTAACATGGTCCTGGGAACGCTAGAGGTGAAATTCCAGTAGAAAGAGTTTTGAACTATCATTTCTAACCATAGTAATTGGATATTATTAAACACTGCAAGAGGCAGGATTTGAACAGGGAAAGAGGTGCAAGGCCCATGTAGATTTCAGAATTTGGAACTAAGCCAACGAGTTGATTTTGCATGGGGTTTCCCTGTGCTCTGTGGAGTTCCGTGTCCCTCAGTTTCTGAAGACACGGTGGACTTTGAAGTGGGCTCTCCACCTCCTCAGAGGCTGCTTTTGTTTCAGTTCAGCCAAGACAAAGCCACTAAATGGGTTTTGCAAAAACTCTCTTGGACTTTGTCTTTATGCTGTGAGCCGATGAAGGCCAAGGTAAGTAAATACCAGGTCGGCATTTAGCCCAGCAAACAAAGATGTCCGTCACACGATGAGCAAGAAGTAGAAATCTCTATTATAAGAGGCTCTCATGGCCGGAAGGCAGGGTCTGAGAGGTCAGAACATCAGATGAGCAAGCCCTGGGGACCCACACCCCACAGAAAACTCCAGACGTGGCTACAGAGCAGGGTAGACAGGACAGACAGATCCTGGGAGTTCGCCAGCCAGTCAGCCTAGCAGAAATTGGCAAGCTTCTAGTCCAGTCAATGGCCCTGTCTGAAGTCAATGAGGAGGAAAAAAGTAAAGGATGGATCTCTCCTGCCTTCACATGTGTGCACACTGCTGTGTATCCACCCCGAGAAGGAGAAAAAAAATAACCTCCTAAATTAAGATGTGCACCCATCCTCTTAGAGTGGGCTCAAGCCTATTGTCAAAGCAGGAGGCAGGCACCCCAACGGGCCAGGGATTAAAGACTCGATTCCTTCTCTTCCTAGCCAATTGGAGTAGACATGGTGCAGTGGGCACTTTAAAAGCCCAGAGGATTGTTTTCCTCAACAAGAACTGAAGCTCCTCCTCAAGTACCACAGGTTGGCCTTGTGCAGGCAGTATTGCCAGCGGTGCCCCTCCATTGACATGTCCCAGCTGGCAGGTGGGAACCGAGACAGTCTGTTCCCAGGCAGGGCTAAAGAGGAGTACACTAGCTTAGTGAGATGAGTGAATTGGAACAATGCCCAAGGAGAAATTGCCTAGAGCGTTGTTCTAGTTCGCTCTCTATTGCTGTGATAACCTTGATCGAAAGAATGGTGAAAAGGAGAGGGTTTATTTCAGCTTTACAGTTCCACATTAACACTTCATCACAAGAGAAATCAGGGCAGGGGCTCAAACAGATGTCTGGAGGCAGGAATGGAGGAAGCAGAGCCGGTGGAGGAACGCTGCTTACTGGCTTGCTTCCCTTAGCTTCTCAGCTACTCTTTTTTTTTTTTTTTTTTTGGTTCTTTTTTTCGGAGCTGGGGACCGAACCCAGGGCCTTGTGCTTGCTACTCTTCTTACATAGGCCAAGATCACCCCGCTAAGGATGGCGCAGCCTAGGGATGGCGCGGCCTAGGGATGGCACCGCCCACAGTGGGCTGAGCTGCCTGCGTCAAGTAACCGTTAAGAAAATGCCTCACAGGCATGGCCATAGGCCAATCTGACTGAGTTAATTCTTCAGTTCACATTCCTGTTTCTTAGGTGACTGTGCGTTTTTGTAAAGTTGACACGGGAAGCTGACTATGGCAAGAATTATGCATGAGTGGTGCCTCTAGCTGGCCACTCAGGGGATGGACCTAACAGGGATGACTGGCTCTGGGTTTGAGTACTTCTGGGTCAGCTAGCTTGGTTCTCCTCCTGTGCCTCTGATTCAGGTACAGGTTTCTACTGTATATATTGGGTCACCTGAGAATCTTATAACATGAACCATCAAGGGTCAAATTTCATACTTTCTTTCTTTGATGTGACTTCAGAGTGTGGTCGGACTTGAAAGACGCCTTTACACAGTGAGTTATGTTATACTGAAGATTCAGGTCTTAAAAATTAAAGCAAATGAAGCCAGCCATGATGGCACATACTTGCAATCCCAGCACTTAGTAGGCTGAGGCAGGAGGATTGAGTTTGAGGTCACATGGAAACACATACTTTAAAAAAGAACCTAAGCCAAATCCCAAGGGACAACAGAGCATAAGGGGTGAGGAGGTTGGGCCTGAGGATCAGTGTGACTGCTGTGTGAGAGTTCCTTCCAGAAAGGGCTGTGATGCTGCTCCCATGGGCTTTCAACAGCATGGCTGCCTGTACAAGACATGCAAAGATCATACCAGTAATACCCAAATGCAGAGGGAAGGAAATCTGACAAGTCCCCACCCTTAGACAAAAAGCTGTGGGCAGTCAGTGGACTGGGAGGGAAAGGGAATCAGTTCTTCCTTTAGTTCATTTAGGGATGAGACTCCAATGCCAAGGAATGCCCTTAACGCATGCTAATGAGCCCTACACTAACTGGACCCAGTAGGTTACGCGTGTCTGTGTGTGCACGTATGTAGTCACACAAACACTTGCATAATTGTAGAGGAGGCCATGAATTTGAGATAGGGCTATAGGAGGGCACCAGGAAAGTTGGAGAGAGGAGAAGGGGCAGAAAGGATGAAAGTACAGTAATTCTCAAAATAATAAATAAACAACAAAAACCAAGTCTAGAAAGCAGTAATTAAATAAGAGCATCTGTCTGGGCTCGGATCTGTGTAAATTGTGCAATTACTTAATTTCTTTCTAGCTCAATTTCTCATCCATAAAATGGGGACAATCATAGCACCTGTTGTGTTGTAAAATGGTGTCATGGGGAGGGGAGCCCTGCCAAGGTGTCCCCCTGAACAATCAGGTCATGTGACAGGCCTAACGCAAAAGGGAGTTCATTTGGGAGGAAGAGGTCCTGGGGAAGTGCATAGAGCAGAAAATGGTGGGAGACAAAGGGCAGAAAGAGAGAGGAGAGAAAGGAAGAGGAGAAGAGGCTAGCTGGGGGGGGGGGGGGGGACAGGCAGGCAGGCTCAACAGTCCTTTTTCTAGCGAGACTACCTGGCTGTTGCTAGGTAACTGGGGCAAAGCCTAGAGGAAACGCTAACACCACCTTCTCATGAAATTACTAAGATTAAACATCTTAATATTTATAAAGAAGTACTTGGAACAGTGCCTGGTTACAGTGATGGTTACTTACTTTCTCTTACAGGAGATAAATAGGATTTTAAAATCGTGTCCTTGACGAACTGTGTTCCTATTTCCCTGCTGTAGTCATACCTAAGAGTAAGACCTTAAGCTGCACCCCGTTTATGTCATCCATTAATTCTCAACTACACTGTGTAAAGTCAGGTAAAAATAGGTTTTTGAGAAAGTGAGGAAGCATGCAAACTTAAAACCAAAAAGAACAGAGAGACAGAGACATCCATATTTTTTAAAGTTAGCTGTATTTTTGACTTAATCCATTTAAATCAAGTAGAATTCATCTAGACGGCAAACTCAATACAGGATGGAGAATTCACGGGATAAGAGGAACAGATTTTTAACAGACTCATCCATGATGCTGCATGTGAACCCCAAGAGCTCTGCATCCTAACACAGGATTTCAGAGCTGAGGAGGTGGGGCTGTGACCTGTAGGGCGGCAGGCTATGAAAGGTACCTTGATTTCTGGTTGAGATAGGTCAATTCCCCAGGGGACCATAAGGGACGGCAGGTGCGCTCCAGTCTCCTAGGAGATCAGAGCCCTGTCAGGTGGCTGCAGCCTCTCAAAGCCCCCTGTAGACAGATTGCGTAGGGCAATGCCTCAAGGCCCTCCTCCACAGGTGAGGGCGTGACCACAGATTCAAGACAGATCAGATGTAGATGCAAGACCACGCCCCCAAATATATAGATGAGGTCTTCCCAAGCGCTCAGGCAAAACCAATAGGAAGTACCTGCTGTCAGACACTGACCCATCCAAAAACCCTATTTAGAAGGAGTAAAGAAGAATCCTATTTAGAAGGATTAAAGGTGTGCAGGAATTACTCCATCTTCTGAGAGCTTCTGTCATAAGAGCTGTAACACTGCCACTTGGGGAAGAGATCTGCTCTCCCGAAATTGCTGCCAGAAGTTCCCCTGAACCCCTCTCTGGCTAGTCAGTCTCCTGCTGGCTCAGTCCAGCCCAAGCAACCAAAGCGGAGGCAGAGAAGAGAAGGACCAGCAGCAGGAGGAGGTTGGGGCGAAGTCTCTTCTCCCTCTCTCCCTTCCTGAGTTCTCTTCCCTCTTGAACCCGAGCACCCAACTGGGCCAGAGATCGCTGGGGAAAGCCCCTGGCATGCAGCACCACAGTGACCAGTGGGGAAGAATTCACTCTGCCTTTGGTGATTTCATTTTCTTTACCATGGGGCCAGCCACAGTAAAACACATGTTCTTAATAACCAGTTCTCCTGGTAGAAAGAAAACCTAAGATGTAAGCACTGGATAAGGAAGACCTAATTGGTTAAAGACGTATAAAGGGTCTCGGTTGTTCTACACATCTGTGGGCTGATGTCTTCCCGTGTGGGATGCTACTGGGTCTTGGAAAGCATCGGAGAAGGAGAAAGAGTGTGGAGAATCCACCTCTTGATTTTCTGTGTTAGAAACTGGCCTGTGAGGCAAAGCACTGTGAACCACAATCGGTCTTGGGGCTGCCTTCCCAGGGTGAATGAACTCGGCTACTGCTAAGTCCTGGAGATGAACCCTGGAAAGGAGGCTTCCAAATGTATTTGCTCTCCTGGAAGGCAGGCAGGGTCTTTACTACTGCTTTGGCAGATGGAGGGTTGTATGGCTCAGAAAATGAACCTTAGTAACTGATGGTTCACGGTGAGAGCCTGGGACAAAATAATGTGCAAAATGTCCCCTCATCCTCACGACTAAGCAGGACTGAGTGTAGAGGAAGTCGAGGAAGGGAGAGAGCAAGCACAGGGCTGGACAAGGCTCCTCTTGTGGAGTCAACTTATAAGCAGTGCCTGCTTGTTTCAAGGAACTGATGAGGAGATTCTCTTTTGGTGTCGAGAAGAAAGATCAGAGAAAGGAACACTGAAAAAGTGAAGAGAGTAGGTTGCAGCAGTTAACGGTGTAGGACTCGCTCTAATTTGTTTTGCAAACTATTTGCGAGGCGATGGAGGAGACCTGTATTTCCTGAACACAGCATCCCTGCGCTGCAGATAGGATCACTTGTCCTGCCGACAGCACAGGGATGACATTCAGGCCTGCCCTCCACTGTAACCTCTCTCCATAGCCGCAGAGGTAGGCTCGTGGAAGACCTCAGAGAAGGTGCCTAATGTGCTGGATGCTGCAGACTGCAACCCTCCGAGCTCATTCCCATCTACTTCTGGGGACGTGCCCCTGCTGACTGCAACCCTCCGAGCTCATTTCCATCTACTTCCAGGGGACATGCCCGGAGCATTTATCTCCTTCGCTTTGGCCGCTCACAAACAAAACCAATCTGCTCATGACAACTTCTGAGCAGCTCTGGGAGATAAATAAAGCCCGGGGATGAAGGAAATTTCTAGAATTAAAGGACTGAGACCAGCGCCTCCCAGACTACTGACTGAAGAGTGTGGTTCACCTGAATCACAGTTCTGATGTCGGGGGAGGAATTTTAAAGAAAAAACAAACCCAATGGGTAAATTAACCAACTTTCCTTTTCAAAAGAGGTTTTCTGTTTCAGGGTCTTATCCGCCCTACACCTAAGCTGTGGTTTAGCTAAGTCATAAAATCTCACTCAGAGCCAACGTTTTGGATGTGTGTTGAACTACTCTCTTCACATTGGGCCAGTGTCCCTCCAGAGTGTCACCTCCATTTTTAGTTTACTGTTATTGTTACCAATTCTCTCTTCTACAGATGGAAAAAAATCTAACTGCAGCAAAATTCTTTAATAATACACTCACCCCTTCGTATCCATGATGTTGGCTTTGGACCCTCTGCAGGGTTAGTTTTTTTGTGTTCAGTGAGGCAGGCAGGCCCAACTGAGGCTACTGATTTCTCTAACTTCAGCTTGAATCTACAGAGAAAATAAGCTTTGGGGATAAGGTTTGTTTTCATGCTCAGAAATGCAGTCTATATTCTGGTGTGTTCAGGAGACCTCGGTCTGAAGTGGTTGTTGTTGTTACCATTAGTGTATTTGGTTTTCTTTTTCTCCAGAAAGTTTGCGAATGTCTTCTGGCTAGGAGTAAAGGTCCAGTTCGTGCATGACATCTGGGGCCCTGGGAGAACCCTGCTGTTTCCTTTGAGGATAGAAAAACCATGCTCCTTGTGTGGAGAGGAGAGTTTTGACAACCCACCAGGTCCCCTGGAGTCCCTCATGTTTTTCTCCATGGTTCTAAGGCCTTGTTTTCAGAGAAAACTCACGTATGTCAGTCAGAAGAAAGGCAAACTGACCTCTTACTGATGAACCATGGCCGCCATCATATTTTCTGTGGTGGAGGCCTCAAGAGACAGCCACCAGAGGTATAGATATGCATATAGAAGTGGGTTAAAGTCATCTAGTAAATAGGATCTCCCCAAGCTCCAAGAAGAAAGGACAGTCATTGTCTCTCACATGCAGGTTTGTTTTCTAGAGGAAAAAATTCCCTTCCACACGGCTTGGGAAGTGCTTTTATTATGCTATGAGAACAATCTGTCTTCTTGGACAACCTGGAACACAGATTTGTTTCATTTTTAACATGGTAGACTCAAATGAGAAAGACAGAGTGACAAAGTAGAGGGCGGTTTGATAGGATCCTACAGTGAGAACACAGCCTTTGTACATTCGGAGGACATATTTTTTGGACACATTTTCTACCAGTTCTGCCCATGAATTGTGAAGTCTCTGACTTCCTGCCTCATGGGGTGATAGTTTTCCAACTCTCATGATGCCTTCTGTCACCCTGCCCTCACCAGAGGCCAACAGGTAAGATCATTTGACCTTTGGTGGCCCCCACAACTTATCAACCAAATAGAGCTTTATTCTCTATGGATTACACAGCCCCGGAAAGTTCGTTACAGCAATAGAAAATAGCTTAGGGTAGTGTGTATTTGATGTAGGTGATGAGATGGACAAGCACCAGAGGGGAGGTGGTGCTGAGTTCTCTTCAGGAAGGTAACGTCCCTGTCACTGGAAAAAAAAGATCTCCCAGGCATTTTGGGTGTGGTTGATTTTCTATGAGTCTTAATATAGTTTTATATAAAAATATCAAAAGCAGGGTAAACTCTTTGTAGTAAACCTCACAGCAAGCCGAACTCCCTTAATTGAAGCCCTTCACTTTTGACACAGGACATTGTTAAATCTTTTGTGGAGTGGAATGTTCTGCTGCGCCCTGGCTTCCTGAGGGGTGATAGCTATAACAGCTCTGAGTGGCTCTCAGCCAGAGCTTTGACTAAGGCAACGATAACTCAGACGTTCCCTTCTCTTTTCCTAGAGAACTCAGAAATCATTGTTGTCTTCACAGTAGAGATTCTTAAAAAGCCCTCCACATCATAACATTTCATATCTGTTTTTTGCTACCTTTAGTTTTTTTAAAGAACCCTTTCAACACCTAGTATCTTGAGCAATCTTTCTTAATTACCTGGAGAGACGGCTCAGTGGTTAAGAGCACTGACTGTTCTTCCAGAGGTCCTGAGTTCAATTCCCAGCAACCACATGGTGTCTCACAGCCATCTGTAATGGGATCTGATGCCCTCTTCTGGTGTGTCTGAAGACAATATGAGTGTACTCATAACATAAAAGAATAAATAAATTTAAAAAGATATTTAAAAAAAAAAAGAGCTCTGGGTGTTTTTGCAGAGGACCCAGGTTCAGTTCTGATAACATGGCAGTTCACAACGGTCTGCAACTTGAGTCTCAGGAGATCCAATGCCTTCTCCTGGCTTCTGTGAGCACTGCACTCCTGTGGGGCACATAAAACTGTGCAGGCAAAGCAAGCAGACCCATGCTAATCTTTTAAAAGCTCTTGGCCTTGAACATTGCTAACCAAAGAAGGGACATTTACAAACAATGGAATAGTAAATACTCCCAGTGTCCCTAAGATAGACCTTCACTCTGGAAAATGAAAGGCACACAAAATAGAGTTTTAAGTGTGGGTTTGCTCAATAGTTTTCAAATCCCCCTTGAAGTAAGTGTTCAAAGGGCTGCGGGCGTGTTTCCTCGGTATTGGCTCCACAGTGTGTACTGTGGCCCACCTGCACTGAAAGATCAAAGAAGAGAGGAATCCTTCCTGGGCTTAAAAAATGCCCCCCCCCCAGACTCTTCTCCTGGAAAACTGCATCTGCTTTGCTCTCAGAGAGCTGAAAAATTTGATGAGAACTTTGCATTCTTCTTGCCCAGCAATTTTGAAATTTTTAATTTTTTATAGTACACGTGTATATGCATGTAAGAATTATGATTCTTTTATATGCAAATATAATACACAGAGTGTCATGATGTGTGTTTAGTTTTTGAGACAAGGTCCTACTATTGTAGCCCTGGCTCTGGTCTGGTAACCATTATACAACCCAGCCTGGCCCTGATGTCGCAGCAACTCTCCTGCCTCGGTCTCTGTAATGTTGGTGTTATATTTCTGCACCATCACACCTGAATTATTCTTCTCTGTTTAATTTTTGTTTTTCTTCTGTCAGAGATCTCAGAAGCAGAAGGGTGGAGACTTATTAAAAGACTACTCGGCACATAACAGAAACTGCCCAGACAAGGTATTCTGCCTCAAGACAAACATATAGGAGTACAAATGGGGGTAGGAAAGGTGTGAGGCATCAGACTGCAGCAGACTTACAGAACACCCACGCTTCCTTTGAGGTCTATGTTCTAGGGATAGTTTGTTTAAATGATTTGTTTACAAATTGTTTGGAAGCCTTGGTTTTATTTGTTCACGAACTATATCTGAAGGCTGTCCAAGTCCCAGCATTGTCGTGAAGGTTGGGACTGGTATTGTAAAATACTCAGCATTGCGGGTACCTTCACCAAAAAGCGGTTTACAGTGACATCAGGCATCATGGCTACTTACCGTGGGTGTTCCAGCAGAGGATATGCAGGTTCGGTGTGTAAAATACGGTTGTGTGTGAGTCTGTGGAAACCTCAGCTTACAATTCTCTCATTCGTGATTCTGAAGTCTGGAATTAGCCTAACCATCCATCACTGGAATGCTATTGGTCCCTTGCAGCCACGGGGTAGCCTTGGGCTGGCAAGCAGTATAATCTCATGAATGGCACCAGCCGGGGATCAGTGTGTGCGAGCCATAATGAAGGATTACTGGTTTGTCCAAGGGCTTACATCCAAAAGCCCACGGGTTTGTTGTGATGGTTTGTATGTGTTTGGCCCAGGGAGCAGCACTATTAGGAGGTGCCACCCTGTTTGGTGGGTGTGGCCCTGTTGAAGTGGGTGTGGCCCTGTTGGAGTGGGTTTAAGACCCTCACCCTAGCTGCCTGGAAGTCAGTCTTCCACTAGCAGCCTTCAGATGAAGATGTAGAACTCTCAGCTCCTCCTGCACCATGCCTGCCTGGACACTGCCATGCTCCCACCTTGATGATAATGGACTAAACCTCTGAACCTGTAAGCCAGCCCCAATTAAAGTTGTCCTGATAAGAGTTGTCTTTGTCATGGTGCCTGTTCACAGCAGTAAAACCCTAAGACATTGCTGACCTCTCAATAGAGACACCTCTATTCCCACCTTTAAGGTGTCACACACCCCAGTTTCTTATGACACATCCCTCCAGCATAAACATGATGACTTCTGCACAAACTCTCCCTCACCGACCTCACTTCAAATAGCAACTCTGAAGAGACCGCCAGGCACCTTCGGCCATGCTGATTATCACACAGGTTTCCACCTTGAGTCTTACTGAAAATGAAGTGAGGCTATAAATGCTGCAGGGGTCCAACTGACCTACTGTGATAGCACCACCCAGATGTAGGCTGGGGCAGTCAGCATCACACAGAAGTCAGAGCAGAGGGCGAGATCCACCCCATCCCTCCTGCACCTTCCAGGGTTGGCTCTGTGCTCACCAGCAGGCTCCAAACGAAACCTGCTCTGTGTCACAAATCGTGAGTCCCAAGCCATCTGCCATGATGGCCCTGAAAATCTCGAGCTAACCTTGCTTACTTCTCAAGGGCCGTGCTTTGTAGCCTAACATTTCAGGACTTTCCAGGAAAGGGAATATAAATGGCCAGAGCCAGCATGGAGATTCTATACCCGATATTTTGTTATCCACGGGGTCTGTACCTGGTTCGGTATCTCTCCGAAATCATCTGTGCTCCTTGGATAGTGTTTTGTCTTGAATCCCAACTCTGCCTCAGAGGCTGGCAGTTGCAGGAGGTTTAATTTGTTCAGTGCTTACATCTCGCTTTCAGAGCTGAAGTCTTTCCTGACCCTGCCGTCCTTAGTAAGCCTGAAGCCACCTCGTGATGATGCTGGACAAACCACTTCTTTAACAAGTGGGGTGTACAGTTCCAGTCACCCGTGTGTGCAATAGTTGATTAACTAATTCCAGATGGCAGTCTCACCAGTCCCCTCTGGCACACTGGCATGTGCCTCTCGTGGCTTCTCTTGTACATGCACTTGTAATCCTACTTCTGAACGTATGGACTTCTGCAAGGTGGAGCCGTGCCTGTGCCATCTGTCAGCCTCCATGTCTAATACAGGGTGGGCACCAAGTTCTGTAATTCGGGGAACTGTTGGTGTCGGCTTGGAGTCTGGCATCAAGAAAATGCCAGACGGGGGAAGGGATGCATTACACCCAGGTCGTCTCTATCCAAATGCTTTTTTCCGGTAATAAGAAATTGCTGCTCTGGTGTTTGGTAATCAGTTAAGAAAAGAAAAAAAAAAAAAAGAAAAGAAAAGAAAAGCAGCAACTCTTTGTTGAACACCAGCACTTATGGGAATTAGCCATTTGTAGCATTCGTAAACATACAGGCATGCAGAGAGACTGACAGACTCGCAGACACACACACACACACACACACACACACACACACACACACACACACACACACCCACCACTTTAAGTTAGCTTAGTCACTTTATAGAACAGAAACAGGTGATGTTTCCTTTCTGTCCTTTGCCTGACGATCAGAGCTTTTGGGGCGATGTAGAAAAATTCTCTTTATCCAAAGATCCCTGTGATGAACATCCCTTTAAAGGATACTTTCGGCAAGGCTCCTGTGCACACTATGCATGTTAATGAGCCTAGTTAATATACTAGGAGCCATTAAGCATCAAGAGATTTGACTGAGGTGCAGATTTCAGCCTTCCTCGTAGGATAGAACTGAGAAGATCGAATTTTGGCTTTAGCTGGCTGATCTGGCTTGAAATAGGCTTTCGGTTCCTATTGTTAGGCAATGTCCATGTGACAGCTTGGGAAGAAAGAAGTTTCCATCTATTCAGTTCTAACATCTGGTTCAACTTGGCCATCACAGGGATGGCAAATACTGCAGACAGATCCTCCTACTGGCATGGCGACATAATGTCCTCATGTTGGTCTGAATATACCTTGTGGGATGATAATGTCTACTTTTAGTCCAAAAAGATACAGTACCTCTTAGAACTCAGGTGGATCCTAAACACAGTTTACTATCGTGAGAAAGTGCTTCGGCAATGGAAACACTGTCAGAAATACTCAGATGGTAAGTGTTCTTATTAATGTGGCGAATCAACGTTAAGACCTGGCTGAGCCTGAGGCTGGCTTACGCATTGACACCCCAGTCACATTCTGCCTGGAGGCTGAGAGACTTCCGGGAAGATGCTGGAGTGGCCTGGACCAGCCAAGGCAGTGGCAAATGGCAGACTGTCACAGCTCTCCAGAGTTTTCTAACTGTGAATCTTTGCCATTGTCAAACAAGGACAGCCCTGCTCTCACACAGCTCTTTGCAGCAGACTCCAAATGCTGCTCTGTAGACCCACTCACGTCTCTGCAGAGTGGAGCACGCAAGGACGGCTGCTCCAACAGCGGCTCTCAACCTTCCTAATGCTTTGACACTTTCATATGTGTTCCTCAAGTTGTGGCGACCCCTGACCATAAAATTATTTGTGTTGCTACTCTGTAACTATACTTTGTTACTGTTATAAATCATAATGTAAATATCTGATATTTCCAATCCTCTTAGGCGACCCCTGTGAAAGGGTCATTCAACCCCAAAGGGGTCAAGACCCACAGGTTGAGAACAACTGCAGTAGAGGACCTATTAGGTCCAGAAGAATGTATCCAGCTGTCTTCTTAAATAAAGTATCCGTGCTCTTCAGTGAAAAATCAAAAGAGTGGTCAGTGTTTTCTTCATGTAATTCGCTGTCTGACTACTTACTCCCACAATCTCTCTTACCCAGATTCTTTATTCATGTTTTTAAGAAATACACTTTAATATAATTTATAAATGTGAATGATACCATGTTAAAGAGTAAAATTTAGAGCGTATTAACAGGGTTATTTTTCCATCCTCACTAACTCAATTTTTTTTCTCAGTCAGAAAGGAAACCCCATGTAGATTAACTGTCAGCATCAGTCATGCACCCCACTCAGCCCCTACAGACTCATACTTTGTCTCTACGGCCATTCATAGATGTTCTCTGAGGAAATTCACATCATAATCCTGTCCATTTATATGTAGACTATTTGTGCTTTTGATGTTTGATGTTTGTTCTTTACATAGTCATAACACACACACACACACACGCACACGCACACACACACACGCGCACACACACACACACGCACACACACACTTGCTTATTTTTTTCCTGTTACCTTTTATATTCTAAATTATTTCCTTTGAAGCACAAAATATTTTAATTCTGGTAAATTTCAAATTTAGCATTTCTTTGAACTTTCATCAATTTCAGTATGACAGCTGGGAAATCATTGCCTGACACAGCTAAAATTACATGGTTTTAGTTCTGACTTTTATTCTGTGATTAGTTACACATTTGCTTTAATCAATTTTTTAATTGATACACATAAAGGGCAAACTACAGCCATTGTATTTGCAGCTCTCCTTGTCTGAATTATGACAGCTGACCATCTGGGATCATTGGACCCACTTGCTCATTGGTGTCCTCCTCATCTCTTGATGTGGTATGAATTCACTTCAACAGTTTTCTCTCCTCTCAGTTCCATGACAGACAGAAAGCCAGAAGTGCAGACTCCCTACTGTGTGCTTAACCCTTTCCACAACATGTTCTTTCCAATAAAGTGTTTCCCTGTCTGCTGCTCTGCTCCCTGGTTTCAGGAAAGGTGAAATTATATTCATGTCATGCCATTGCTCCTGAGTGGGTTCCATCCCATAATTGCTTTAGGGATTTCTGGTAATTGAAGCATAGAGTTATAAAATTAAGGTGCCCAGTCTAATATTTCTGTGTCAGGAAAACAAAGATAAGGGCTATGAATATCACCTATTGAAGCACCTAGATATTCCAGACAGAAATTTGTTTTGTAGCAATTAGCTGGAAAATTGCCCACACTTACTCTCAGAGTCCTCGCTCCAGCAAACAGCGGCGTCTCTGTTGGGTTGCTGTCTTGCTGTGCTGCTTTCCTATTAAAAATGAGGACTGGCAGCTATTTTCCTGTCTCAACAGGCTGGTGCTCTGCGAGGAAATGGAAGACTGCGCTAGAAACGGGGAGTGGGAAGAGCCCAGAGGGTCAGTGATGCAGACAGATTTTTAGTGCTTTGCCATATATGGTCTGATTAAATAAAAGATTAACGTTTTTAAGCACGAAATAAAAAAAAAAATCCCACAACTGTGAGAAACATAAGCACAGAGAATGACTATTCATGAATTTTCCACTCCACCTGTTAGGATGGTCTGGGAAGAAGCGGTTGAGACCATCTCTAAATGGCCTTTTTTGTGTGAATTTTGCCAACTGGTCACTCATTGTTTATTTCCTCAAGCAGAGCTTTTACTATAGTATTTAAAAGCTCAAATTTTAAGGAAGAAACTGCTTAGTCTCTACTCCGAAAAATGAGCCCATAGCATTTAGGTCTGGTTTGGGAAAAGCTTGAAGAGTCTGCAGGTCCCCGAAAAGGCATTTCAGGCACGTTCAGCATGGTGATTTTACATTCCTTTTATTCTCAAACAGCAGACATCAGATTAGCACGAGGAGTATCTCCTGAACCCATAGATCAGAACATCTGTCAGCTCTCATCAGAGAACCTTCTCGCTGTAGGTCGCAGGTAATACAGCGACCCACAACCGGTCTTCATGAGAGAATCAGAGGCTGGCTGCATGGTCCTCAGACCTACATGTGACATCTGAGTAACAGCCCTCTCCCCAAAGCTCAGGGGTCTGAGGAGAGAGTCTAAGAGCCAAAGACATAGATGGCTTCAATGAGAGTGCTTTCCCAATGCAAGAGGACAGTTTACCTGGAGCAGTTGTGGCTGCATATACAAGACCCAAGCAGCCGAAAACCCCAGCATGGGGTGGGAATTGGGCGTCCCACCGCTAGCCAAGGATCTCCTGACAACCGATAGTAGGGGAGGGGGACTGTCACATTTCTTTAACGGTGTAAACCCAGGTACATCGCTCACACTCCAGGGCAGTCCATACCGCAGAACAGTTGAGCAACACAATTTGACTTGGTGGGTTTTAAAGAGGGGAAGGGGAGGAGGCCGGAAGGGGAAAGGAAGGGGGGAGAGGGAGAGGGGGAGGGTTAGGAGATGAAGTTTGGTAGAGGTCGAACTGACAGGAGTTGAAGCAAAGGTCATGAGTATGATCAAAATTGGATGAAATTCTCGGAGAGTTAAAAATATTACTGAAACACTGAAAGCAAAACTGGGGGTGGTGGTGGTGCCTTTAATCCCCCACCCTCGGGAGGTGGATGCAGGAAGAGCTCTGTGAGTTTGAGACCATCCTGGTCAATAAAATGAGTGCAGTACAGCCAAGGATGTCACACGCACACGCACACACATGCACGCACACACACATGCACGCACACACACATGCACACGTGCATGCGACACACGCACGCACGCACACGCACACACAGGCACAATTAGGAGATGCATAGCAGGAAGTACACTTTGATAATTCTGTGATCTTTCATCACATAATAGAAAACACCCTGGGTTATGTACAGTAAGCCTTGAAGTCTCTCAAAGTTTTCAGTGGGTAAACTGCTGTGAAAGTCCACTGTCTAGTCTGACACTGGGTGGTCAAAAGAGCCACAAAACAAAAGCATTACAATGAGTATTTCCAGGGTCCCCAGTTTTGTATAATGCAGTCTTGTGCTGAAAACAGGGAGGGTGGATGTCTTTTCTCTCAACCTTAAAAGTTAGTAACTGTAGGCACATAGGTGTAGGACCATCTCCCAGAGCCTGGACCATCTCTGCTCTGCATTCCTGAAGAACAGCAGTCCACAGCTTCTCAGATAGGGGTGGGGCTTTGTGTCTGCCTCCCCTCCCTCCATGCTAGGATTCCGTCTGCCTTGTGCTTATACAGGTCTTGTGCATGCTGTCACAATGCCGTGAGTTCCTATGGGCAGCTGCCCTACTATGTGTGGAAAATACTCCCTCACTGTAGTCATCAATGGTCTCTGGCTCTTACCATCTTTCTGACCCCGCCTTCCTTCTGCAATGATCCCTGAGCCTTTCAGAAGATAAGTGAGATCTGAATGCCCCCTCTAGGGCTGGGTGAGTGACCTTGTTTTGAGAAGCATGGCTTTTAAAGCAGCCATGGTGACTTAGATTTGTCTTGTTCCTAACTGCTGAAAATTCAGTAGTATTCATATTTTCTGTCTGTTTAAAAACACCAAGTCCCTTTGGTTTAGGGAATATTTATTTAGCATTTGTCTTGTTTAATGCCAGAATGCTTTTTGTGTTTGGCTTTATCTTTATTTGAGGGGAGTCCATCACTCTTGGGTGCTGCAGTCTCTTTTCTCAGCTGCTTGTTTCTCTGTCTATTACTGGAGGAAGGAGCTCGGGTACAGAAAGGTGGGACTTGTGACCCTTTCAGCTCAATCTTCTGTTTTGAGGGGGAAAAAAACCTTGAAAATTAATGTTAAGATGACAAATACCTCAGCTTTAATATCAGTGACAGAAATAATATTTTTTCATGAACTTTTTATGTTTGTGAGTATGAATTATTCATGAAGTGCTGTTTGGGGTAAAAGTCAGCTCAATGATAAATTTGAGCCAGCATCAGAAAAATTACCAAAGAAAGCCGCAAGAGAGTAGAGCTTTAGAATTTTATTATGCTGTTAAAAAAAAAATGCCCTCACTTCTCTATGCTTGAATTCAAATTCTTGAAGTTTGAAAGTTAACAGCACATCAATTTTCTTTAACTTGGCATTGGCCTTTCTTGTTGAAT
Source organism: Rattus norvegicus (assembly GCF_021556685.1). Classification (NCBI taxonomy): domain Eukaryota; kingdom Metazoa; phylum Chordata; class Mammalia; order Rodentia; family Muridae; genus Rattus; species Rattus norvegicus. The sequence continues at coordinate 7,347,148 of NC_141545.1, forward strand.
TATTAAAGACAAAAGCTTCTAGAGAAAGAATGGGTTTTGTACAAGAATGAGTTAACTTTTCTTTTCCATGCCCTAAGCAGGGGAAGAGACAGAAATCACAAAGCAATCACCCATTTAGCACAAATATTTAGCTATGCTCCAAGATGGTGCCATTTGTACCAAGAACCAGCCTCGGCTTGGAGAGAAGGGTTCCTGACCCAAAGTCGCATCATGGCGGACCTCGTTCTGCTGAGATGGCTTTCCAGGCTGCTCTGTGCTCTGTCCTGCTCTAGACAGCTTTTCCTGCTATTCTGAAAACTCTCTGGTTGAGACAGCTCTCTCTACTAGGAAAAATTATAAAAGCTCTCGGGATAGCTCATGGGTTTTCTGACCAAAGTCAGAAAAGCTGCTATTAAAAATTCTTGGATTTTCCAACCACGTCAGAAATCCTGTTAGAAAAATTCTAAAAGTAACTCTTGGGTTTTCTGATCAAAATCAGAAAGCCAGAAAAAATAATTCTAAAGGAGCGGTTTTTGCTCTCTAAGTAGTACTTGGGATTTCCAACCAAGGTCAGAAAAAATTCTGAAAGAGCTATGAAAGATTCTAAAAAGAGCTGCATTCATTTTCCTGAATTTTCCTACCCAAATCACAAGTCCTGCTGGAAAAAAAATTCCTGAAGAGCTGTGTTCCATCTTCAGAGTTCTCCAGACTGCTCAGTTCTTGCTAGAAAAAAATTCTAAAAGAGAAGTGCTATTACTTCCTGCTAGCTCCTGTCATGCATAACACAACCTGGTTTTTAATTTACACATCAATCCAGCTATTTAGTCCACTTTCCTGCTTGATCATCCCATGATTCAGCATTCCCTGACCTTAGCCGTACACTAAGTTCCAAGGCTTGACTCTTGGAGAGACACAGCAAGCACAAGCACAAGCACAAACAATAAGATAGCTGGGTGGGAGTCCACCCTAGAATCACTATTCTGACCACAACTGGACCTAAATTGGCTCTGTCCCAGGCTGACCTTGAACTCAAGAATCTGCCTGCATTGGTATCTACCAGTCTTTGTATCTTCTGACAAGCTGGTTCGCACTGTAGCTGCCTCTGTTCCTTTAGTCTGTGAAGCTCCTTATATAACTCATATTACACACTTAAATTTTTTCATAGTTGGGAATAATATATTTTTGAACTCATGTGTTCAGAGTTCTTTTCCACAGCCTTAAGGGCTGTCCTGAAGGTCCTCATGTTTATCATTTTGCTGAAGACATAGACACACCCTCGACTCCTGGACTCCTGCTGTTCCTGATTCTCCTGGAGTCATTAAGTTAGTGGGGAGGATGTTCCTTGGAGGAATGTGAAAATATGTACATTATTATACAAACAAGCCTTACACCCACAGCAGCCATGGACACTCATGGAGGACCACCCCATGCTGGCTCTGTTCCAGGGACAAGAAATCATATCATACTGTCTCTTACTTGACTATGCTGGAATGTTTCTTTGGCCACAAGGAGCAAAGAGGTGACAGTTGCTCATGCTGTCCTTGAGAGGATCTCTGTTTAGACACTATCTGCTTAAGAATTCAAATAGCCTTGGGAACAGTGTCACCAGTAAAATCCTCAAAGTTCTCCTTCACCTCTAGGGCATGCCATTCTGCATAGCCCTAGCTTTACGTTTGACCCAGGGCCATGAAAGAAAGGGAAAAGTACCGGGGAAAGATGCATTTAAAGATTGTGGGATGACTACAGTTGCCCTGCCCGTATGTGTACAATAACTCTACTCTGTACAGAGGCCAGCAACAGCCATTTACACCTCTCTTCCCATTCTCCAGATCTTGCATTCTCTCACCCCCTCTTCCACAATGTTCCCTGTGCCCTGGGGAGAGATGGGAGGTTAAGTGGGGTGATATTGGGTTGACAACATGACTGTTTAACAAGACAACAGCAATAGGTTTTCCCCCAGTGCCTGTGGAATTGATTCCTAGCCATGGATTTTGATTACATTCACAATATTAGGCATGAATTCCCTCCTATGAAGCAAACCTCAAATAAAATCGAGAGTGTGCCTGGTTCCCAACCAACAACAGTCTTGTTGCTGTTGGACCAGTAGGCACATCTTGACCACACACACACACACACACACACACACACACACACACACACAATACACACACACACATACACACACTCACAGAACGCACACACACACACACACACACACACACACACACACACACAATACACACACGAACATATAGGCAACACCAGTTGGACTTAGTGAAAAGCTCTCAGGGAGAACTTTCCCTCGGGATGGAGACCCTCCAACTTCAATGACCAGGCCGAGACACCACAGGATGCAATCAGCAAGAGGATTTGATTTATTGTCGGGATACACAGGTACCTGTGGGCGCTTCAGTCGCTCGGGGGACTGGCGCGCCCATGGAACCAAGGATGGGCTTTTTTATAGGATTTTGGGGAGCAGAAGCAAGCATACAGAAGCAGATGCATGGTTACAGGGATATCATTGGTGGATTCTAATGTTTCCTAGCTACCTTTCTGAAACATAACGGCTGACTCGGCCCCCAAAGGGTTCAGCCCGGGGGCAAGTTTCCTAGCTACCTTCCTGAAACATAACGACTGACTCGGCCCCCCAAGAGTTTAGCCTGGGGGCAAGTTTCCAAGCTACCTTCTTGAAACATAACAACTGACTCGGCCCCCCACCAGGGTGTGGGACCTCTCCCGGGGCTTTTTCTTATTGTCAGGTGCTCAACCCCAGTCATCCTGTTGCCAGGCCTTCAACCAAACATCTCCTGCTTGGCAGCCGCTGTATACTCAGTGTTCTAACCTTTCCCTGAACCAGTCATCTTAAGTACAGCCTTGCAAAATGGCGTTACTGCTGCTAAGCTGGGGTCTTTCATTCCCCCATTTTTTTGCTAACTTTGAGTGAAATCTTTCACTCAACTTGGTCAAGAAATTTCTGTCTCTTGTTGTCTCAGCCTATGGTACTGCTGCGTCAGTACGAGGGTCTGAATGACTGAAAGTCTATCCCTCATGAACTGTACCAGCCTATTAAGGATGCAGGGTCCAAAAAGAAGAATTAGGAGAAGAATAAGTAGGGGTCCCATCAGGGTAGACAGGAGGGTAGCAAACCAAGGGGATCGGTTAAACCACCCCTCGAACCATCCCTGTTGGGAATCAAACAGTTTTTGTCTTTGGGCCAGGCGTTCTCGAAGCTTAGCCATATTATCTCTTACTATTCCAGTATGGTCTGCATAGAAACAGCACTCTTCTTTTAGAGCAGCACATAATCCACCCTCGCGGAGGAACAACATATCTAGCCCTCGTCTATTTTGGAGGACCACTTCAGACAACGATGTTAAGGACTTTTCTAATGCACTCACAGCAATGAGTGCAGTGGTCCCGGTCCCTATACCCGCGGCCACTCCCCCCAAGGTGATTCCTCCTAGGAGTAAAGCTAAAGTCAGGGTGGCAGGCTCTCGTCGAAAACGAGTCTGTTTCTCAAAAAACGAGTATATATACTCGGATTCATGGTAGGTGACTTTGGGCCAAATTTCTACTAATATACAATAGTCAGAGGATTGGTTGAGGACTGTGGCTGAGATACAGGGTGTTAGTCCGGTATTGCAGGCCCAGTATGTGCCTTTTGGGGCTGCCAGGAAGTAGTTCCCGATGGGAATCTTCTGAGTGGTGTTGCAGAGGGTCTGGTGTGTGGGGGGTACATTCCCCAAGCAGAGCCCTCGTCCCGAGACCTCGGGCAGAGTTAGTCTGTGGCTGGGGGTATTGGCACAACTGTCTGGGGCAGCAGTCAGGTTGGTGTAATTTCCAATGACTGCTACCCCTTCATAATAGGGCGGACCGGAAACGAGACACAACCAGCACTCCTGAGTCCTAAAAGGGTCTGAATAGTTGAGAGCCAGATATGCACCAGCCACCAAATTGAATAATCGATCCCCGGTGCCTGGCGATGGGGAGATCAAAATGGTGGAGCCCCCCGTTGTGGAGAAGGGAGTACTACCAGGGGCCTGGGTGACCTTAGGCAATGACGGGGGTTGGGCTTGTGCCGGGAGCGAGGGAGGCTTCTGATCTGGTAGAACTGGGTTGGGTCCAATGGGTCGAGTGGCCAGGGGAGAGACTTGTCTATTTAGAGAGAACAGACCCACCGGATCGGTCCCTGTGACGTATAAGCGTAGGCCCCAAGATTTGGGCCCGTCCCAGGTCGCTCTTCTACCTGAGTCGGTGAAGTGGAGGACGAGGGGATTGCATTTCGCGTCCCGTTTACACAAGGTGTAAGGAGGCCGACCGTCTCGTTTCAGAGTTATCAGGTCCCAAGATGAGGATGGCTTCCAATACGCATCCCCAGTAGTCTCACATCCCCACTGGGCACAGTACCCACTCCCCGGCCCTCCGCACTGCCGGCTCACTCTGTGTCCAGGGCAAACGTAGATCTCTTTGCTGTGGGAAGCCGGACCGCAACCATAGTAGGTGGTTGAGGGATGCCAATTATGGGTAGTGCCAGGCTCCCACTTGTAGTCTATCACATCACAAAGGTCAAAGTATAAGGGAGGGAAGGCATCGGCCAGTGTCCCCCTTACGGAGGTAGCATTAGCCAGCCTTCCTGTCATGAGATTAGTGACTATCCAGGTAATGTTATAAATGTGGTGGGGGCTTATTCCCCCACTGACTCTAGGCCACAAAAGGACTAGGAGGAGCCACGTAGGAGTTTTAACTTTAAGGGGTTTGGAGTGTGCTGAACTCTCCATGTCTGGGGTGTAGTGTTGTGATTAGTCAATTCCTCAGACCGGACTGCCTTGACGTGTGATGCGTGGATCCAAGCCGCGACTCCGTCTACCTTTAGGGCGGTCGGGGTAGTCAGGAGGACGGTGTAGGGTCCTTTCCACCGTGGCTCGAGATTCTTGGTCTGGTGTCTGCGCACCCACACGGTGTCTCCAATCTGGAACGGGTGTGGCACCACCGGATGCTCAAGCTCGTCCTGGTAAGCAGCGGCCAAAGGTCTCCAGACGTCTTTCTGCACAATCTGTAGGGCCTGTAAATGGGCCCTCAGAGAAGGGCTGTCAGTGAAATCAGCAATGTTTGAATCAAAGAAATGGACAAATGGGGGTGGTGCTCCATACATTATTTCAAAAGGAGTTAGACCATGGGGGCCCGGGGTATTCTGGGCCCGATAGAGAACTAGGGGAAGGAGGGTCACCCAATCCTTTGAGCCAGTTGCAAGCGTAAGTTTGGATAAAGTCTCCTTAATTGTTCTATTCATGCGTTCTACCTGACCTGAACTCTGGGGTCTATAGGCACAATGTAATTTCCAATCAATCCCCAGCAATTTGGCCACCAACTGACTTACGTGGGAGACGAAAGCGGGCCCGTTGTCCGACCCCAACGCTTGAGGCATGCCATACCTGGGAAAGATTTCCTCGAGGAGCTTCTTGGTGACCATTTTTGCAGTCTCGTGCTTTGTGGGGAAGGCTTCGACCCATCCTGAGAAGGTGTCTACAAACACTAGGAGATACTTGTATCCATACATACCTGGTTTAATTTCAGTAAAATCAATTTCCCAATGGATGCCGGGACGGTGTCCCCTAGGACGAACTCCTTGTCCAATCATGGTCCTTCCCGGGTTAACCTGAGCGCACGCTTTGCAACTCTCAGTCACCTTTTGTATCGCTTTGTCCCGATTCAAAAACCACAGATTTATCTCTTCCCGATCTAGTAAGGTTTTCATCTTCTTAAACCCCAAATGGGTTAATTTGTGTAAAAAAGAGATCAATTCAAAAGTCATTTTTATTGGCATAACTGTCTTTCCTTTGTAGACCCACTGTTTTAGTTGAGGGTGGTAGATGGCCCCCATTTTTTCTAGGAGCTCTATGTCCTCATGGACATAAACCCAACTGGTTTGTCCCACTGGTGGGGGCGTGGGTTGGTCTGGGCTATTTAAGGGTAAGATTTGTTTGCTCATGGCCACTTCTCGCGCCGTGGCATCGGCCAGCCGGTTTCTTCGTGCCTCTGGGTTGTGCCCCTTCTGGTGTCCTGGACAATACATAATACTCAGTCTTTTGGGCAAGAATAGGGCTTCTAAGAGGGCCAGAATTTCAGCCTTATTTTTAATATCTTTACCCTCAGATGTGAGCAGCCCCCGCCTCCGGTAGATCTCCCCGTGGATGTGTGCCGTGGCAAAGGCATAGCGGCTGTCTGTATATACATTTAGCCTCTTACCTTTTGCCATCTTGAGCGCCTGAGTCAAGGCGATGAGTTCAGCCCGTTGTGCGGAGGTACCAGCAGGCAGGGCTTTTGCCCAAATTACTTTGTCCTCCGTAGTGACCGCAGCTCCAGCCTTTCGCTCTCCCTCTGCCAAGAAGCTGCTGCCATCCGTGTACCATGTGTGGTCAGCATTCTGAAGAGGCTGGTCCGATAGGTCCGGCCTGGTTCCATGTACTTCTGCGAGGATTTGTAGGCAGTCATGTTGTTCTGCCTCCTCTGGTAGAGGAAGCAAGGTGGCAGGATTGAGGGCGACTACGGGCCCAAACTGAACCCGTTCTGCATCCAGTAACAAGGCTTGGTAGTGGGTCATGCGGGAATTAGAGAGCCAGCGGTCTGGGGGCTGCTTTACCAAGGCCTCCACTGCGTGGGGTGCTAGGATGGTGAGTGGCTGTCCCAAAGTCAATTTTCCAGCATCCTTGATCAGGACAGCAATAGCAGCCACCATCCTTAGGCACGGTGGCCAGCCGGAGGCCACAGGGTCCAATTTCTTAGACAGGTAGGCTACAGGGCGTTTCCAGGGTCCCAACCTTTGTGTTAGGACCCCTTTAGCATACCCCTGTTTCTCATCGATGAACAGTTCAAAAGGTTTGGTAATATCAGGGAGACCCAAGGCAGGGGAGGACAATAAGGCCTGTTTGATGTTTTCAAATGCTTTTTGCTGCTCTGGTCCCCACTGGAAGAGCACCCCCGGTTTAGTGAGGGGGTACAAAGGGGCTGCCATTTCAGCAAACCCAGGAATCCAGAGGCGGCAGAATCCCGCTGTCCCCAAGAACTCTCGTAGCTGTCGGCCATTCTTGGGGGCAGGGATGCCGGCCACAGTCTGTCTCCTGGCCGGGGTCAGCCATCGCTGTCCATCCCGTAGCTGGTAGCCTAAATAAGTAACCTGGGTCTGGCAAATTTGAGCCTTTTTGGCAGAGGCTCGGTAGCCCAATTGTCCCAAAGTCTGTAAGAGGGATTCAGTTCCCCGTTGGCATGCAGTTTCAGAAGTGGCCGCTAGGAGGAGGTCATCTACATATTGCAGGAGTATGAGGGTGGGATGCTGAACCCTAAAGTCAGCTAAGTCCCGATGTAAGGCCTCATCAAAGAGCGTTGGGCTGTTTTTAAACCCTTGAGGCAGTCTTGTCCAAGTTAATTGTCCTGAAAGCCCTACTTCAGGGTCTTTCCACTCAAAGGCAAATAAGGGTTGGCTTTTCGGGCTCAGCCGGAGGCAAAAGAAGGCATCTTTCAGGTCCAAAACCGTATACCAAGTATGTGTAGGGGGCAGTGTACTGAGCAAATTGTAAGGGTTTGGAACAGTCGGATGAATATCTTCTACCCTCTTGTTGACCTCTCTCAAGTCTTGTACTGGCCTATAATCTCCAGTGCCGGGTTTCTTTACAGGCAGAAGAGGCGTATTCCAAGGCGACCGGCAGGGAACTAGGATGCCTTGATCCAGAAGCCTCGTAATGTGAGGCCTTATGCCTTGATAAGCTTCATGTGACAGAGGGTATTGTTTTATGGAGACTGGAGTTGCAGTGGCCTTTAACTGTATAATTAAGGGGGGCTGTTGGAGCGCCAACCCCATCCCACCAGTCTCTGCCCAAGCCAGTGGAAAATTCGTGACCCAAGTGCCTATTTCTTGGGATTGTGGCTTGTCCTGTCCCAGTTCATATAGTCTATATTCATCCTCTAATTGTAGGGTTAGAACTTGAAGGGGAGTTCCGTGGGGGCCAGTTATTTGGGCCCCTCCTTCCTCAAAATGAATTTGTGCTTTTAGTTTGGTGAGCAGGTCACGGCCCAGCAGAGGGTATGGGCAGTCCGGAACATGTAAGAAGGAATGGGTCACCTTACCGGTAGCCAGCTGAACCCGGCGGTCCGTAGTCCATCAGTATTGTTTCTCACCAGTAGCTCCTTGTACCCAGGCCGTCCGGTCGCTGAGTTGTCCTGAAGCTTGAGTGAGGACTGAATGCTGGGCTCCTGTGTCTACCAGGAAAGTAACCGGCTGCCCCCCAACTTTAAGCGTTACCCTGGGCTCAGGGGGGGACTCCTGGCCCTGACCTCCCTAATCTTTATCTAGAGCCAAGAGGGAGGTTCGTGGTCGAGGCTTTCGGGGTCCGCCAGGCTTCTTGGGGCACTCTCTGGCCCAGTGCCCTTTCTCTTTGCAATAGCCACATTGATCTTTATCCAGCTTCAGCCCCTTTCGAGCTCCCCCCCATCTCCCTTCCTTTCTTGGCCCTGAACTATGGCGGCCAAGATTCGACTTAGTTCTTTGTTTCTTTTTTTATCTCTCTCTTCCCTCTCTCTGCGAACTCTATCTTCTTTTTCTTCTTGTGTCTCTCTCTTATTAAAAATCCTTTCAGCTTCTTTAAGTAAATCCTGTAATGTATAGCCCTGCAAATTTTCTAACCTCTGTAACTTAGTCCTGATATCTGGAGCAGCCTGCCAGATGAAGGACATAGAGACACTCGTCATTTGTCCTGGGTCATCTGGGTCATAGGGAGTGTACATACGGTAGGCCTCCTTAAGTCTCCCTAGAAAGGCGGAGGGAGTTTCCCCTGCTTCCTGTAATACCTGTTTTACCTGAGCCAAATTAGTAGGGCGTCGTGTAGCCCCTCGGAGACCCGCTAGAAGCAACTGGCGATAAAGGCGTAGGTGTCCCTTACCTTCGGCTGTATTAAAATCCCAGTTTGGTCTCTTAAGTGGGAATGCAGCATCAATTTCCTCAGGCAGCTGGGTGGGACGCCCATCATCTCCCAGAACATGCTTTCTGGCCTCTAGGAACACTCTTTGTTTTTCTTCTGAGGTTAAGAGAGCCTGTAAGAGCTGTTGGCAGTCATCCCAAGTAGGCTGGTGGGTAAGTAAAACAGATTCTATTAGGTCGGTGAGTGCCACCGGATCTTTGGAGAAAGAAGGGTTGTGTTGTTTCCAATTGTAAATGTCAGCTGCTGAAAACGGCCAGTATTGGGTCTGGCCACCGGTTCCCTGTCTAAGTGGAAAAGCCTGGGAGGTTGTATCTGGCATCACCTCGCGCTTATTGCGCAATCTCCCTGCGACAGGGGAGAAACCCTTATCAGACTGTGGCCCGGCAACTGATCTGGCCGGCAGCTCTGCCTCCTCCGTTTCAGCCGGGCCTGTAGGTAAACGATATGGGGGAGGAGGATCTTCAGAGAGAAGATCTATGAGAGGGGAGTTTGAGTCTGCCGGGAGGACAGGTTTCTTAGAAGGCTCTGATTTAATTAGAGTGGGGTAGAGAGAGGAAGACGGGGCCAGCAAACCGGGCGGGGCCGAGGGGACAAGCTGGGGGTTGAGGGGAGGCCAATTCGGGTCCACGAAGGGTTCCGCCCGGGGGGGGGGTATAAGGCAAGACTCTCCCAAGTGATAATATAAGGAACCTGGTCAGGATGTCCGTGGACGACCCGATCTTTAACCTGTAAAATAATGATCTTATTAAATGTGCCATTCACTGGCCATCCGGCTCCGAAGGTGGGCCACTCGGATGTGCAGAGAGTCTGCCATTTTCCTTTTTTAACCTCGACGGACTGGTTGTGTGCCCGGTCGTGGACGTCTTTCCAATGATCAAGAGTGAGACTTAGGGGCGTTGTTAGGGACTGTCCCATGTTAGTTCTAAGGAAGATTAGAACACAGAGAAAACAAACAACACCAACAGTCAAACAAACAACAGACAGGCGTGCTGCACGGCTTTGGTACCAAACTGAAAGCAAAAAGTCAGATAGAGGTGGCAAAAGTCCGGGGCCCTCTGAAAGCCAAAAATACAGACAGAGGTGCCGTTAGTCCGGATCTTTCTCCTCTCCCAGATTGGGGCCCGAAAAGTCGGGCCCCTAGCACCCTTGGAACGTCTTCCAGGGCTGCGGGGCGAGAAGTCCGAGCTCGTCAGCTCCTTCTTCGTCCCGCCCAAATTCCAAACAACCTGGCTGAGCGCTCACAGAACAGACCTGGCTGAGCGCTCACAAAACCTGGCTGAGCGCTCACAGAACAGACTTGGCTGAGCGCCCACAGAACAGACCTGGCTGAGCGCTCACAGAACAGACAGAATAAGGTAGAACGAGACAAAATTAGACAGACAGACAGACGTCGGCCGGCTTACCTCCCAGTGGGTGGTCGGTGGTCCCTGGGTGGAGGATCTCCTTTCCCGGCCAACGCACCAAATGAAAAGCTCTCAGGGAGAACTTTCCCTCGGGATGGAGACCCTCCAACTTCAATGACCAGGCCGAGACACCACAGGATGCAATCAGCAAGAGGATTTGATTTATTGTCGGGATACACAGGTACCTGTGGGCGCTTCAGTCGCTCGGGGGACTGGCGCGCCCACGGAACCAAGGATGGGCTTTTTTATAGGATTTTGGGGAGCAGAAGCAAGCATACAGAAGCAGATGCATGGTTACAGGGATATCATTGGTGGATTCTAATGTTTCCTAGCTACCTTTCTGAAACATAACGGCTGACTCGGCCCCCAAAGGGTTCAGCCCGGGGGCAAGTTTCCTAGCTACCTTCCTGAAACATAACGACTGACTCGGCCCCCCAAGAGTTTAGCCTGGGGGCAAGTTTCCAAGCTACCTTCTTGAAACATAACAACTGACTCGGCCCCCCACCAGGGTGTGGGACCTCTCCCGGGGCTTTTTCTTATTGTCAGGTGCTCAACCCCAGTCATCCTGTTGCCAGGCCTTCAACCAAACATCTCCTGCTTGGCAGCCGCTGTATACTCAGTGTTCTAACCTTTCCCTGAACCAGTCATCTTAAGTACAGCCTTGCAAAATGGCGTTACTGCTGCTAAGCTGGGGTCTTTCATTAGTAGGTTATTTAAAAAAAAAATAGAAGGACATGAAGCTGAGAGAGAGAAAGATGTGTTGGAGAGGTTAGGAAGAGTTGCAAGGAAGGAATTGGTAACAGATGTGACTAAGACACATAAATAACAATCTCAAAAATAGCAGAGAATACAAGGTCATCTCTCTTAGTGAGTTGGAGTTCAGCCTGGGCTGATGAAACCCTGTCTCATAAAAACAAACAATCAAAAATCATAAGGAGATAAATACTCAGGTATTAGTTTATAAGTCACTCATTTTTATTAAAAGGAAGAAAGAGGGCGGTGTGGAAACCACAGCCATTGAAGTCTGGCACCCTGGGTCTCCCTTTCTGAGTGTTTCCAGGGAAAATGAACCTTCTTGAAGTCCACAATGAAAATGGTCAGAGATGGGTAAGAAAGGGATTCTGATGGTAGACAACACTTACTACCTATGCAGTGAGCATGGGGTCCCTTGAAACGAACAGGAAACACTGAACAGGAAATGCAAACAGATGCAAGAGAGGAACCAGCAACTGCCTGGGAGGAAGGCAGTTACTGTTTTCCATCCTGGAGCCCCAGTTGATGGACAAGGAGAAACATCCTTGAAAACCCACAGTTCAACCATCACTGAAGGAATTGACACAAGACCTTGTGAATTGCAGGGAGATCCTTCACTGAAAGCATCAAACAAACCAGGTTCATGTCACAAAGCTGGTTTCTCTTCCCGGGTCCTTTATTTTAGGGTCTGCATATGATTGCTCCAGGTAAAAAAAATGACTTTGTAATGGATTTCTTAGACTGTCCCCGGATGACCTTTTAAGCAGGACCCTCTTCTGGTCTCTGAAGGCACCAGGCATGCATGTGGCAGACATATATACACTCAGACAAATAGTGCCTATATGTATAATAAAAATAAATATTTTTTTAAAAAGTGTCAGGATGAAAACAGGACTTCTGTGAAGGAGAATGAATGAATGGTAGATGAGAAGACAGCTGTGCTCCACTGTTGGCCATTAAACAACTGTAAATTAAATCTGCCATTGGATACCTCAGTATAAGGAGCAAAGCAGTTAAAGCAGAGTACAAGAGTACAAGAAGAGAAGCAGTCACTCAGGCACTGCGGGTTACCATGGAAATGGCGCCGCCAGTTTAGAAAATGGCGCATCCGCATCTCATAACGGTGAGCATGCATGTGCCCATACTGGACAGTATCGCTCCTACACATTTACACTGGAGATAGTAAAAAAAGACGTTAAATACCCATCAACTCACAGATGAGAATATTGACGGTGTTCCCAGCATCTGCAAACTAGAAAAATTTCAAACATCTTTCAATAAGTGAAGGGTTAAACAAATCATGCAGTGCCCGCACCATGGAACATTCCTGGGCAGTAAAAAGACTGCAGGCAACGTGGCGTTGATAAACACAATGCAGTCAGTGGGCGAACGCCCTTATAGAATATCTAAACTCCGGAGTTCCTGGAACCCGTGAAGATGTTACATTACACAGCTGAAGGTTCTTCCCAGCATCAGTAAAGGAAAGGGATCTTGAAATGAGGAAACGATCCTGTGCCAAAATCCAGTGAGGTTGACTTTTGGAGCATAAGGAGGCTGCAGGCAGCGTTTGGATGCAAGGACGGGCTTCCTGGTGACCCCTGTCCCACCGCCGAAAGGCTGACTTTGCCAAGGGCTCCAGTGAGCTTGGAAGCAGCTTCATCAGCAGAGCCCCGGGTTGGTTCAGGCCTTGCAAGAGGCTAAGCAGACAGCCCGGTCGAGCCACTGTGGGCCCAGGATAGCTCTCTTTATTTCATTTGGCAGGAAAATAACGCATGCAACGACTGGGATGGGTCCCAAGAGAAGTGTGCCGAGGAGGAAGAAAGAGTCCTCAAAGGTTATGTACTGAATGGTTCCATTTATATTATGATCTTATACGGACGGAACTCAGATTAATAGTTGCTGGAGGCTGAGGAGAGGGGGAGGGACAGTAGCATTTTGAAACCTCGGGTTGAGAGGATTATCCTTGTCACCTGACTGCAGCGGCGGTTAACTGAATTCACATCTTCGACAAAACTGCACACGGGCAAATATGCACACATACCGTTGTACACGCACGCACGCACGCGCATGCTCACAAATGACTGCAGGATTCCATTTCCCCCCAATAATTTCCCAATCTCAAGAGCTTTCATTGAATCACACCTGCACCATTTCTCTTGTCAGGAGAGGTAGCATGCGTATAGGTTTTTAAAGGTTGGCATGGGAAGTCTGGGTGAGCTATTATTCATGAATTGCTTTGGCCAACGCTTTATCACAACAACAGACTCCAAAGTAGGACACGTGCTTATACATAATTACATGAAAATTCTAATAGTCTTTTATTCAGGTTTTGATTGATTGCTTTCCCAACCCTTGAGGTGGGTCCCAGTTGGAAGACATTCTGTTAGACAACCAGCGTCTAATGGATGCCTTATTTCTAAGCAGAGTATGAAATTTCCAGATTGCTTTTGAGGGTGTCCACTTGGACTGCTACAGCAAAAGTGCCATGGGTTAAGTGACTTCCCACATAACTTTCATTTCTAACAGTTTTAAAACCTGGAAGTCCAAGGTCAAGATGCCAGTTGCTGGTTCAGGGATACCATCTTCTTGCTATAAATAGAAAATGGGCAAGAGAGTCCTCTGGGCTCCCTCCCATAACAGCACTAGTTGGGCACAGTGGGACATACCTTTATTCCTGGCACTCAGGAGGCAGAGGTAGATTTCTGTGAGTTCAAGGCCACTCTGGTCTACATAGCAAGTTCCGAACCAGGCTGGTTCAAAATACTAATTTCAGTCTGGTCACAGAGACAATAAGGATGCCGCCATACTGTAAGCTTATAAGATCAGGAGGAGCACAACGTCCAAAACTGTTGTAGCTAGAAGTTAAGATGTCCAATGAAGAACAGCTATATTAGAGGCTGGAGAGATAACTCAAGGGTTAAGAACACTAGCTGGTCTTGCCTGGATCAGTTTCCAGCACCCAAATGGAGGCTTACAACCACCCGTGACTTCAGTTTCAGGGGACCTGGTGTCCCTTCCGACATCCTCAGGCATGCAGATACAAGCAGGCAAAAACACTTGTACACGTAAAAATAAATCTAAAAAGAATTTTAACAGGAAAAGCTGTGTGCTTGTTCTGTGCACATTTTTAAGGTCTCAGATAGTTACAATGTTTCTGACTTTCCTTGGGAGAGAAAATTACAAAGGACAAAAGAATGTCTGTGATAGACATTCCTTCCCATTCTGCTCAGAGCTTCCAGAAGACATAGGGCAGTGTTACTCATCAAAACTTGAGAATAGCAAGCACTAGGAAAAGCCTCAGAATGGAGTCTCCAAAGGGAGAGGACAGACACATTCTTACACAATTATGAAATTCTTACACATGCCCACAAGGAAGCAGGAAATGCAGATATAATTACACCAAAGAATGCAAAACAGCATCTTAGAGGTGATTTTGGACAGCATGTCTGGGTAGCAAAGAATATGGAAGTTTATAATTAATAAATATGTGTGACTGGGCCTAGTTTAGAGAGGTGGTTTGAAAGATGTAATGGAGAGATTTGGGGGTAGCAGCTAAGCTCAGACACTGGCTGTGGTGTTAATGTTGGCTGTGATGGCCCACCCGGGAAGAGAGAACCTCACCTGAGGAATTGCCTTCATCATATTGGTCTTCAGGCAGTCTGTGAGGCATTTTCTTGGTTGTTGATCGAGGTAGGAAGGCCCAGCCTCCTGAGCACTGCCACCCTAGGACATGTGGCCATGACATGAATGAGAGTCTCTTCCATGATGCATTTTCATATAAGGTGTTGTCTGAGTTACAAATCAAAATCTTGTTTAAACCTTGGTCAGTAATTCATAATCTGAATTATTATTGGACCAATCTGTGTTTTTCCTTCTTTCTGTCTGTTCTTTCTCTTCATTAAGCAAAAACAAGTTTTTCTTGTTCTGGTTCCTCTGGCATATTTAGTTGATGTCTTTTCAGGTTGAAGCCTGAAGAAACAATGTAGTGTTTCATATATAATATTTTTTAAAAAACTTTAAAAAAGCAAAAAAAAAAAAAAAAATCACAGGCTGGGCAAGCCATGGGGACCAAATCAGTGAGCAATGTTCTCTGTTTCAATTCCTGCCTCCAGGTTCCTGTTTAAACTCCTGCCCTGGCTTCCCTGGGTGATGGACCCTAGGCCATAAGATGAAATAAACCTTTTCTTTCCCAAGTTGTGTTTGGTCAGTGTGGCTAATCACCTCAACGGAAAGCAAACTAAAACATGGACTTATTTGAATATTTAACTAAATACTAACTTTGGTGTGTGCCATCCATTAATTGGAAGCATTCATTTTTACTTTTCTGCAGAATGAATTAATTAGGTCTTCATCTAGTGATGGTGGTTGCAATGCATGTATATGTCTCAGATTGCATTTGCAAGAGCCACGTGTGTAAACCAAGTCTCCTAACCAATCTACTCAGAACGGAACATTGAGGTCACATTACATTAGCAAACGGAAATGGGAAGTAGAATTAATTAACCCGATAATATAAACTAGAGTAAACAAATGCCGCTTCAATTATCTGCTTCTCTGAGATGAGACTTTGGGGGCATGAATGATCAGAATTAAATTATTACATTATTACATCGTTACTGAATTCTCCACGGCTAACACAGACAAACTCTGATTTGGAAGTCAAATCACATTGCCACATAATGTAATTTCCTCTATCATCTGTCATGCTGTCTACCTATCTATCATCCATTAATCTATCTGTCTGATTGTCCATCTATCTTTATGTCTATTTGGGCCCAGTACTGCTGTGGAATCCACATGGGATTCGAGCAGGCTGAAGAGATTTTTACTGTTCTTAGAAAGGTTTTGTTGTTTGCAGCGGTGATGGCTCTAAACGTCCCAATTCGGCGGTTTTTGAAAAATTTAGAAAGCGTTTGGCTGCAAATACACAGAACTGTTTGCTTAGAGGGTTGGGGATATGATCCTCCTTCTGCACCCCTGAATGATTGCCTCCACGCTCTTGCAGCTGTGAAATTGTTCAGACGTCCTAGGCCCTGTTTAAACTATGTTTGCAGAGATCGTACACACACACTGCTGAACACTTTGAATCCCCTCCGGATTGCTTACATGTGTGCGAGCAAGCACATGTGTACTGTATGCATGAGTAGGGGGTCTGTGTATGTATGTACAGGGTACACTCTGTGTGTAAGGCTATGTGTTGTATATGTGTAGGATTTGTGTATTTGTGAAGTGTTCACATGTAAGTGTGTGTGTAGAGTATGAGTGTGTGTTCATGTGCAGATGTGTGTGTATGTTTGTATGTGTATGTGTGTGTGTGCAGGGGCATGTGTTTGTGTGGTATGCATGGGTAGGTGTGTGTAGAGTATGAGTGTGTATATGTGTGTGTTCATGTGCAGATGTGTGTGTGTGTGTGTGTGTAGGAGTGAGTGTGTTGTGTGCATGAGTAGGTGTATATGTAGAATATGAGTGTGTGTATGTGTGTTCATGTGCAGATGTGTGTGTGTGTGTGTGTGTGTGTGTGTGTGTGTGTGTAGGAGTGGGTGTGATTGCCCATGCATGTGCTTGTAGAAGTCAAAGGTCAACACTGGAGGTCTTCCTTTTGTCTTAAGACAGGGTCTCTCAGTGGATCTGGACTTTGCCATTACTATCCTAGTCTGTCAGGCTAGTGAGCATCTGGAATCCTTCTATGTCTGTTCTCCTAGCAAGGGGATTGCAGATCGTATTATTAGTCCCAGTGTTTACATGGGTCTTGGGGATCTGAACTCAGGTCTTCATGCTAGTACAGCAGTTCCTCCTCTCCATATCACCTTCTAGTCCCACAGGATAAAATGTAGATGCAGTTGTTTAGTGGATAAGGACAAGGGGACATGCTCAGGACAGACATACAGCTTCTGTTTTTCAAGCTCTTTCAATCTGCTGTTGGCTGCATCTATAGAAACGGAACACTTGTGCACAGAAAAATGACTCAGCCTGGAGGAGAATCTTCTGCATCTGGGCTTCTTGTTTTCCCACAGGCTTTTGTGTTGGACATTCTACAGCAGCTGGATTTTAATTTAATGGTGCCTATGTAGCAGTTCTTAGGCCTAGGCAGGAATGTCTGCTTATGAATGTATAACTCACTTCTACACCTGCACTTTCTGAGTGAGAAAGCCTCTGGGTGGTGTATTTTTAAGGAAGCTCACCTTCTTGCTTACCGGCTGTGGGATTCATGCCTGCTTTGCACTGGGCAGGGAGATGAGGAGACATCTAGCACCTGATAGTGATTTCTGCACTTGGCTTTAGCACTAGACATGGTTGCTTCAACTCTCTCCTGTCCTCTGTCCTGCTGGAGGTGCACCTGTGTTCCCAATAACCCCACACAGACTTCAGGCATCACCCCAGAACCTGAATGTCTTCTCCTTGCAGAATGTTCAAACCCAGAGAAGAGTTTAGCTGATACCTAACTTTAGGACTGAATCCTGTCTGCAGATACAGAAATGGTCCCCTAGCCTCTTCTTACTGTAGACACAGAAATGGTCCCCTAGCATCTTCTTACTGCAGACACAGAAATTATCCTCTAGAATCGTCTTACTTCCTCTAGCACTTTCTATGCTCCTATTCTTAAACATGGCTTCTCCGGAGCTTCCTCCATAAGGAACAACCATGCTTCTCCTCCTTTCTTCTGCTTAGCTATTCCTATCTTGGAGAATAATGGCATTATAAACACTAGCAATGTAAACCCATGCTTTGGTGTCTTTGGTACAGGCCTAACACTTTCACATCAAACCTACATATGGCCTGGGTAGCCAGGGAAATGGTTACTTTAGCATAAATGTAACAGCGCCACCTTGTGCTGTATTTGGGGGACAGCGTACCACCAAGAACATTGTTAATTAAACAAGACTGTTTTCAGTGATAATTTGGGTTGTAAAGATTAAGACAGCAAACTGTAGAGTTAGGGCCTGGTTCTTCCTCTCAGTCCTATGCTCCCAGAAATAAGACTCAGACTCAAAATATATTTACAGATACCTTGGCCCTGTAGCTAGACCCTTCTCTGACTAGCATCATAACCAAGGTAACACATTTATTTTAACCTACATTCTGCCACGTGGCTACCTACACTCAGATACCTTGTGTCCATCTCCTCACACCTTCCCAGCCAGAGCCACTGCCTGGCTGTATCCCAGAATTCTTCCTCTTCCCAGAGGCTTACTTCCCATTTCCTGCCTAAGCCATAGGCCATAGGTCTCTTAATTGACACAATACAAGATGTTCTCTCTACAACAAATTTGTGATTCTCTGTCTCAACGATCATCTTGAAAATTGATTCCAAATTCCTGAAAAGTTTATAGGGATGGAAAGTGGCAAAACTCGAGCATTTGGAGTCCATCTGGAAGAGGTCCTGTGGAGTATTTGGCCTACAGAGCCCTAGCTCAGCTGTGTGCTAGGAAGTATTTTAGCTTTAGGTTGTAATAAGAGGGTTTTTCTTTTTTCCATTTTTCACTGCAGACCTCACAGAGCATGCCCACAATACTAACATAATAACTTTGAATTAAGAATCTAAAAATGGAGAGAAAGCCTCAGTTACTCGTGGTCTTTCAGGAGAAATGACCACTTCAGCAGCAGCCTGTGGCTGGACCCATTTTTATAACATTTTTTTTTTCGGAGCTGGGGACCGAACCCAGGACCTTGCACTTGCTAGGCAAGCGCACTACCGCTGAGCTAAATCCCCAACCCCCAGAACACTTTTTTAAAGAAAGTTTTGCATTACAATTAAGTTATTACATAACTCATAAAAACACTGAATTGAAGTTACGGGGCATAGGAAATGTAAAAGTGTTAATCATAAATGTGGTGATCATCCATCCAGAAACGTCCGATGACAAATGTGCTACTTCCTGTCAGTGTAAAGAAAATGCACCAAAGAAGACTCCCAGGGGTTGTTCACCTGTCTGAGAATCTCTCGAATTCTTTCCCTGATCACTGTTAGTTCCCTGGGCCTGAGTCATCCGCACAAGGACCGATGGCCTCACTAGGTCCCCAACACTGCAATCAAAATGGCCCCCATCACATGGAGCCGGCTGGGAACATGGCTGCCCGAAGCACTCTTTTGCTTTCTGTTGGATACTCCCTGGGATTTCTCCGGCACTCTAAATGCCTTCTTTCCACATTAGCAGAGAATCTTCTACAGTCTTCATCAAGCCCAAGTACTCTTAGCCCTCAGTCTTTGCAAGTGAGTTCTGCTCCGTGCTGTCAGTTGCCTGCAGAAGCCAGGCTCTGAGCTCATGGTGAGAGACCGATTAGTTCAAGGAAAATGAGAAAAGGAACTCTCACTTCACAGTTTCTACACTGCATTCCACGGTGAAAGGGACTCGGCTCTCACTGCCTGTTACTTGAGTTGCATGCCTACTAACCACTGATTCTTCTCCAAACGTAACTTCAGTGTGAGTTTCCTCTGAGTCTTGCATATATTACAAACTGAATTTATGATTCTCTTAATTCTATAATGGCAGCCTATGTGAATTCCACCCACGTCACTTCTTTATTAAGGGACAAAAGATAACTATAATCTTCTTTGGCTGCCATGAGGAATTATCACAGACAAGGGTTAAATAATATTTAGTTTCTTCTTTAAAATTATTGTTTATTTACTTGTATCCGTGTGAGTGTATGTTATGTGCATGTTGGGGAAGGACTGATCCCCTGGGGTGGAGTTACAAGCAGTTTAGACACATCGAATGTGGGTTCTGGGAACTGAGCTCTGGTCCTCTGGAAAAGCAGTCATTACTCCTACTGACTGAGCCCAACAGTAGATTTTTTCTTACTAAGTCTGTAATAAAAACGTGGTTTGGCTTTGACTGGAATCTCCAACTGTATAAGGCCTCTCTATAGAAGTTCAAATGTATGTGGTGCTAAAGAGTTTACCATGACCTTGTGGGCCTCCCATTCTGATAGTGAACATTTCATCTACTCTCTGCCCACACTGTGGTTTTACTTACTACTTGTGGATATCAGATATGCTCGGGGGTTGGAATTCTGGGAGAAAATCAATGCAAATTGAAGACATGGTGGTGGTGATGGAACCTCCCGTTTTCTACAGTTTTACTAGTAGACTGGAAAAAAAGAAAACCAACGTTCTATGAAATGCCAGATTCTATGTCCATCAGGATCACCTGTCACACGTGAACCCACAGAGACTGTGATAGCATGACCAAGACCTGTGTGATTAGATAAAACCCCAGCACTGTGAGGGGAAGTGAGCTCAAACTCCCACCCCTAACTGAGAAGCTGTTTGCAGCAACTGCCCTCCGGGAAAAGGAAGATCAGTCTTCTCTCATATGGTATCACTGGGGATAGCAACTCCACTTCAGGGCCTTTTGGTGGGGAGGAAGGTGGGGAAGATCTGGGAGGGCTTGGAGGAGGGGAAAGAAATACAATCAAGATATATTGTATAGAGATTTAATAAAGTGTAACTGAAGAAGACAAGGAAGTCTAATCCGTGTGTTAGCAAAAACTCAAAATGCAGTGAAACCTGCGAATCCAATCCCTGACTACAGGGAGGTTGGGGCTCTGGGGAAAAAACCTTACTGAAAGTTTGAAAATGTTGAAATACGATTAGAACGGCGAGCATGAAAACAGTCACACGTGCTTCCACAGACGGGACTCCACCATTCGTCAAGTGTAGCATGGGAACGTCTTCTCATGGGTCCTAACTCACAGTGCACTCCTGCAGTGTCCTTATGCATTAATGTCACAAGACCTACCCACAGGGCAGTTGGGAGGAAATAGTGACAGACCATCCTTACTCTTGAAGTGCATTATAGTGGAAAAACTAGTTCCTTATACAAAATTCTAGTCATTGGTCTGTGGCAAGTATCCATGGACCACAGATTGAAAATCCTTACGTGGAAGAATGGGCTTCTTGTTCTCAGAAGAAAGGTGGGGAAAGTGCCCAGGACACACCCATGAACAGCATCAATAATTTCCAAAAGGCTTTCCCAGAAACATGATGCCTGCTTGGCAGGACAGAGAAGGTGTGAGAGAGACAGACTCTGCTCTTGGTGTCAGCCCTTGGCCCTGAGCATGTAGAATCTAACTTCATTCCTGGCTTTCCTCCCTTCTGACCACGCTCAAATGCTAGCCTTGTCCTTCCAGCCTGGGCTGGGCTGGCATAGTTCACCACTGCCGCAGGAGTAAGCCACGGTGATGCCAGGCTAAGGAGCTCTCCCTGTCAATCAGCCTTGATTTGAAGAGGATGACTCTGCTGCTGGGCTGTGCTTGAAGTAGCCTTTCAGATGAAAGTCAAGCATCATCAGCAGGTATGGGAGAAGACTCCATCACGGTAAAGACTGTGCTTTCTTGGTGTGAGAGGCAGGGACTGGAAACGAATATGCTACCTTGGTAACTGGTGGGGACCTCCATCAGCCTGAAGCTGTGCCCCTGCTCCTGCTCACACACTGAATTTGTAATGAGGACCTTGGAGCCATTTGAGATGTTGGAGCTGGTGTTGCTAATTGACCCAATTTGACTAAGAGGATGGTTGAGTGCCATTGTGCTTTTAAGATGAGGTTGTAGAGAGAAGAACCTCTGGACATCAAGTTCAGCGCCCCAAGAAACACTTAACCATGGCAAGTTATAGGATCCATTACCTGCCTCAGACAGTTGTCTACATAACACACAGGACAGTCCTTCCGGCCACCCCAGTCCTCTCCGGGGCCTTCAGGATGTGGTGGGTCCTTCTAGCTTTGCTGAATACCTCACTGTTATTTAGTGTTAATTATTTCTCCCCTATCTTTAGGGCATCTGGTGATATTTTAAGATAGCAAAATCCTTTTATTTTGTATATTTGGCTCGAGGCCTTGTACCTTGTCATGGTAGTTGTATTCTCAGTGTCCCTGTAAGGCCCTGGTTTTTTTAAACATCAATCATGGCAGTGCCCAAAAAGTGATGACAGACATCATTGAGATCACTAATCATCTGGTCTTCAAAGAGGAGATTATCATGGATTATCTAGGTAGAGCCTGGATGCCTGGAAGTGGAAGGTGGGTGTCACTCAGGAGAGGTAGTAGCAGAACAAAGGAGAGACATTGTCTTGGAAAGGAAGGAAAACTCTTGAGAGTCAATGTGTTCCCTCCCCGGTGGGAGCTGGAACCTTGGTTACTGTAGTCGAATGTCACTAAGATTTGTCAGTAATTCAAGCAAGCAGATTCTCCCCTAGTGTGGACCAATAAAATCCTAACTTGCTGGCGTTGTTTTGGTTTTGTGAGACTCTAAGCAGAAGAATGAGTCAAGGCAGCCTAGACTTCATCGAAGGCTGGAAAATAATGTATGTCTCTGAAGCAGCTAACTTCATGAAGCTGCTGCATACACTTCC
Organism: Rattus norvegicus; assembly: GCF_021556685.1. Classification (NCBI taxonomy): domain Eukaryota; kingdom Metazoa; phylum Chordata; class Mammalia; order Rodentia; family Muridae; genus Rattus; species Rattus norvegicus. The sequence goes on from NC_141545.1 coordinate 7,369,608, forward strand.
TCCAAAGTCGCTTGCCATATGCGTGCAGTATCTCGGCCCTGCTCTCTCCTACAGCTGATGTGATGAACAGGTGACTTTAAAATGCTTACAAATTTATTTTTATTTGCATGTGTGTGGGAGGGATGTATGGACACATGAATATAGGTACCATAGGAGGCCTGAGGGTCCAGTCTCTGTGAGCGGGAATAACAGGCAGCATGGGTGATAGGATCTCAGTTTGAGTCCTCTCCGAGAGCAGATGGTATTTTTAATGGATGAGCCAACTCTCCAACCCAACGTGCATGTGAACCCTTTTATTGGATGGTTTTGAAGAAGTAAAACTGGAAATGAAGGTTTTGCACACACCTTGAAACTGTAACTCAGTGTGGCACTGATAGTACCTTATCTATAGCTATGTCTGTCTGTCTGTCTATCTATCTATCTATCTATCTATCTATCTATATTTATCTATCATCTATCTATGCATCTATCTATCTATTTATCTCTATCAATTTATTTATCATCTGTCTATGTATCTAACCATCTATCTATCATCTGTCTATCTATGTATCATCTCTATCTGTCTATCTGTCTATCTATAAATATCAATCATCTATCTATGCATCTATCATCTATCATTTTATATCTATATTTCTTCTTAATCATCTATTATTTCTTACATCTATCACCTACTAACATATATACCATATATATGATATACAATGATATATTATATATTTATGTTATATATGTATAATTTGTCCATCGACCTATGCATTTATTTGTAGTGCTGAGGATCAAACCCAGGGCTTTTCATGTGCTGGGAAACTGCTGAACTACTGAGCTGAACGTCAGTCTATTGTCCCTATTGAAAGAGAACTTATGCACCATCTTAGGTCATTAGAACAAAACGAAGCGATAACAACCATTCAAACCAGAAAATCCTTGTGAAATCAGGGTTTGTCTTTTCATCTTTGTCAGAGCTGCTGCTGCCTGTGGATTTTCTCAGGCCTTTGCCTGATGAATCTTCGCAGTCGGAATACAGAGACGATTTGAAAAATGAAACTTGAATGAAGAGCTTGGGGTTTTCAATCTTATCTAGGATGTGTCAGAAAGATTAGAGAGTTGCTGCACGATTACCTGGAGGTGGTGGTTGGGGGGAGACATTTGAGAAATGAGACCCATTGCAAGTCCTAGCTTCGTGATAAACAGAAGTCATGGGCTCATCAACTCGATTGAGAAAAGCAATCCTGGGATTCTCTGAGACAATTAAGTCAGGAGGGCTGAACTAATCAACGGATTAATCCCTTGATGGATTAATAACCTGATGGATGACGCTATCCAAAAAGTAAAAGGAAGACGGCGAGAAAGGCAGATATTTGGGAGTATGCCTTTGGGGCCATCACATCTTACCCATTCTCTTCCCCATTAAGACTCTGCTCTCCGGGGTTGGGGAATAGCTCAGTGGTAGAGCGCTTGCCTAGGAAGCACAAGGCCCTGGGTTCGGTCCCCAGCTCCGAAAAAAAGAACCAAAAAAAAAAAAAAAGACTCTGCTCTCTGTTTTCTTTCCATGTTGATGTGAGGCAGCCTCCTTCTCCTTGCTTCTTTCCTGCCACAGCTGGCCTGTCACGGCTTCCTGCTGTGCCAACATTCTGTGTAAGCGTATGAGGCTGAACAACCATGTACATCCTCTGACACATGAGTCCAGGTCAACTCTGCTGCCTTCATGTTATTTCAGTCATATTGTCATCAGGTTGAAAAGGAGCAAAATATGGGAGCCATTTGGCCAGAGAACCCTAGGGTGTGACTGTGGAAGAATCGGAGAAGTTCTACATGTTTTCAGAGTCCTGTGCTCTGCTATAGGAGAAGGAACTATAAAGACAGGCTTCCCTTGAAATCATGTGCTGTGTAGCCCTCTGGTTCCCTTTGACAGAGATTAGAGTGCACATTTCCTCATATTCTGGGCCTTTTGATTTGTTAGGGAATCCGTATTTACTGATAAATGAGTTTGACTGAAAGGCACCCACCTTTGCAAAGCATTCTTACCCTTGCTTACATATTAAGTAAATCAGTAATCTGGAAATCATCTCCCACTTACTACCTATCCAATCTGACACCTCGCATTACAGAAATAGTTTTAGGAAACCATTTAAAGATGTCTGGAAGCAGAACTCAGTAACTAAACACAAAATGTGGGCATCTCAGTGAGAATTACTTCACTATTAATTTTCTGTTAGTAGTGTGAAGTGACTCTTTTTTTTTTTTTTTTTTGGTTCTTTTTTTCGGAGCTGGGGATCGAACCCAGGGCCTTGCGCTTCCTAGGTAAGCGCTCTACCACTGAGCTAAATCCCCAGCCCCGTGAAGTGACTCTTAACCAGGACACGGGCTGTAGGCATAGTCTGTTGACAGTTTATTTGCACCTGAAGATAGTCTTCTATGATCCTACAAAGATGTGTAAATTTGGCTAGTTCCATTTTTAAATTAACACTTGTGATATGAGCAGAAACACAATAACAGGAAATTCTGAAAAATGGAAGCTATTAACTAAAAATTCTAAAGAGAAATCCAGAGAATAAAGCTTGGAAAAGGAGCAAAAAAAAAAAAAAGTCATGACATTTTTCACTGTATCATTCAGTGGCTATAATTTGGCCACCCATATTGTGAAATATCCACAAAGGGCTGTTATAGAAGATGGTAGTGGAAACAGTGATGTCATCTGCCCACTCGCATTTATAATTTAAGATTGTTTCTAAAAGTGAGTTATTCAAAGTCCAGTCCAGAAAAATGTCCTATGACTCAGTCCAGTGGATTATTATGACATTCTCTGGGAAGTTCTTTGAGCAATAATTGCCTTTTCTACAAGGAATGCTCTTTTGAAGGTCAGCCAGATTTCTCACTGTTCATCTGGAATACAAGAATTTGGCTCTAATTTCTGCGACCACCATGAAGCAAGAGCTATCATTTAATTGACTTGGAAAACACTTCAAGTTTTAGCCAAAGCCTGAAATATATTGTCCTAAAGAAATATTGGTGAGAAAAAAATATCTACACGATCGGGTAGATGAATAGATGAGGTTTGTCCTTGACTCTGTCCCTGGCGCTCAGTTTGCTTGGTGAAGGTCTTGGTGAGGGACAGGGGTTAGTGAAGAGCGGGAGAAGGATGCCTCCGAGTTATCCTGCTGTTACTTAGCATCGACTTTGTGCGGAGACAGTTTTCGAGCCACCAACAAAGTATTAGCTTTCTGGGCTTGTTGTCAGCAAGTACCATGAACTCGGTAGATTCCGCAACAGCATTTATTCCACAGTCATGGATGGCAGAAGTATAAACATGTCGACCCGTGTGTCAGGCAGGTGGCTGCTTTCTGAGGGAGGTGAGAGTCCTTTGCCAGCCTTTCTAGTATCTTCCAGTGGTTAGCTAGGCATCTTGGGTATTCTTGGGCTGACAGATTGTACTATCCTTGTCTTAGGGTTATTGTTGCTGTGGGAAAACATATTGACCAAAAGAACTTGGGAGGGAAAGGGTTTATTTGGCTTACACTTCCACAATGTAGTCTACCACTGAAGGAAGTCAGGGCAGGAACCTGGATGTAGGAGCTGATGCGTAGGTCACTGGCGGGTGCTGCCTACCAGCTTGCTCCTCATGTCTCACTCAGTCTGATTTCTTATAGACCCCAGGACCACCAGCTCAGAAATGGCCTCAGCCTACAGCCCACTGCTTCTGACAATATGGGTGCCCCACAACACAGGGAAAATGATTTTATGAGTGGTTGACCACGATAGGAAGAAATGGGACATAACTTAATGATAGCCAACAGGGTGGGACAGTATTTGGAAATACCTGTTTGTATAAGTTTCCCTTGGTCTGAGTGGCATTTCGAGAAGGAAAATTGTCACAGGAAGATATTCAAGGGAAGAGGGCAAGAGCTAGAGCAAGCCTTTGAGATTTTATGGTTTGCTTCAAGAGTAGAGGGATGTGGGGAAATTTCATATTCAATGGTTCACATTAAAGGGTCAAAACATGGAAAGGAAGGCCAGATAGGCTTCCCCCATTCCGAGAGTCTCGTCTTCTCCTTCAAAGAAAACTCAATGTGGGTCTGGAGAGGTGGCTCAGTGGTGAAAAGCATTAGCTGGTCTTGTAAGTATCTGATTTCAGTTCCCAGCGCCTTTAGGGTGACTCACAACCATTTGTGAGTGGGGTTCCAGAGGATCAGATGCCCGCTTCCAGCCCCCGTGGGCACCGCGCACATTGGCGCACGGACTATGCTGAAGCGCTACCGTTTCCCGACTCCTTTCTTCTACAAGGGAGGGGGAGAGTCTTTCTCATCTCATCTGCTTCCCAGTATGACTGGATTTCAAGAGCAGAGATAATGCAAGCTGCAGTAATGGAGTTGCTTAGCAATAGGAAGTGACATAGAAGCTGGAAGCGCCATGAGGAGATGTGAAGGAAGAAGGAAGTGGGTGCAGCCTAGCAACTGGGCAAATAAGGAAGCTCCTTTCTGTGGAAGGTGAAGTATAAATTCAAACTAAGTGGGGACACAATGAAATGAATGCATCTGAGGTAAATCTGGGAAGGACTTAGGAGAAGGGTGAATACCATTTTAAAAATATGTGTTTTGGGTTTTTTGTTTTTTGTTTTTTGTTTGTTTTTTTTTTGTTGTTGTTGTTGTATTTTTTCTGTCAACTCGACACAAGTTTGAGTCATCTGAGAAGAAGGACCATTGCTTCTAGCAGATTTCCCTGTGGAAAAGTCTGTGGGAGGCATTTTCTTAATTGACATGGGGTTAACAAACCTCCGGTGGGTGGTGCCATCCCTGGGCAGGTGGTCCTGGGTTCTATAAGCAAGCAGGCTGAACAAGCCACGGGGGGGGGGGGGGGGGGGGGGCAAGCCAGTCAGCAGTGCCCTTTCAGGTCTTCTGCTTCATTTCCAGCCTTCAGGTTCCTGCTTGAATTCCGGCCCTCACTTCCCATGATGCTCGGGGGAAGTGTAAACCAGATAAACACTTCCCAAGTTGATGTTGGCCAGTGCTTATCACAACAACAGAAATAAGACTAGAACACTCTGCCAGTGTGACATTCTCAAAGGGCAAATTAATAAGAACGCTATGTTAAAAAAATAAAATGAATTCTCTCTGCATTTTGCTACTCATACATTAAATAGATAAACAAACAAACGAACAAGCAAGCAAGCAAACAAGGACTAAATGTTACATTCTCATGAAACCCCAGAATAAATGCCCGGAATATTCCATATAGTGACTCTAGCTTTCAAAAGAATGTTTGAAACAGAACTCTTTCCACTTTATTGCGTTGACATTAGGCCCCGGTTCTGCCTCCCAGGCCTATGCTCCCAGAAGTAAGACCATTTATTTTAACCTACATCTTGCCACATGGCTGGTTACCTATGCTCAGGTACCATGTGTCCATTTCCTCACCTCTTTTGGGCTCCTCTCCCCCTGCCTCTATGTCTCCCAGAATTGTTTCTCCACAAACCACCCCTCCCCACAGGTCTTCTACTTCTATTTCTTTCCTAAGCCGTAGGCTGTTTAATTGATGGGTAAGGTATCTGTACAATGCACAAGACACTCTGTGGTTCCCCTTTTCACTTCAATATAAAGCACTTTTTCCTTCAAACATAAATCGAATATGATTATATAACGATTATGAAAACCCTAAGGCATGATGTACGTTTATAATGTCCATTCTATTTATACTTGGCAATTTAGATAAAGCACTTTTGTACCTAAATCATTTTCGATTTAACTTGTTTTACCATCCCAAAAGCATCTTTTAAAACCTAGAACATCTTTCTGAATGTTAAACAACTTAAGCTTAATTGACAGACTGTAACTACGTGGTCTTTAATACTCTACTGCACCCAGGGACATGCCCATGTAGTAGTTTGTATGATGATTCCAAACCTCACCAAGCTGACAACCAAGACTGACCGGTGCAACAAGCTTCCGGGTGTCCCGAAGTAACTTCTGAAGCTACTCCAGGCAGCAGGGCAGAGCTGGCCTTGGCCACTGGCTGTGATGTGAGGACTCTCTCCCTCCTTCCCAACTACTACCCCAGGTCTCATAAGTTGAAGAAATCCGAGCATGGCTGTAAGATAAAAAATACGGGGGGGGGGGGGGGTTTGGGGATTTAGCTCAGCAGTAAAGCCCTTGCCTAGGGAGCGCAAGGCCCTGGGTTCGGTCCCCAGCTCCGGAAAAAAAAAAAAAAAAAGAAAAAAAAATACGGGACAACCAATTAAAATCCAATTTCAGATAAAAATTAATCTCACTGCGATATTGCCTGGGGCACACACACCAAAATTTTATTGGAGATCTAAATGAATGGGGGCATCTGTGTTTTTGTATTTGTGAAAACAAGTAAAACTAGGGGAGGTTTTGTTGTTGTTGTTGTGGGTTTTTTTTTTCTTTTCTTTCTTTCTTTTTTTTTTTTTTTTGCTATGTTCTCTCCATATTCTTTCAATCTTTTAGAACATAGCACATACTCTAGGATCCACCACGAACTATCTGTCTTTATGCAAGTTTGTCTGTCATGCTTCTGGGCACTGTTGCCAAATCCCAGTAGCACCTGCCTCACTCTCCATCTCTGAAAGTCTTTCCATGCTCACTATCCCAGTGTATCAAACATGGCCCTTTCAATACTTTTGCTTCCAATTTCATTTTCTTTCTCACTTCAGAGCACACAGTTCACAGAGTCATAGGCAAATACTCATTGACCATTGACGGATTTATTTATTTATTTATTTATTTATTTATTTATTTATTTATTTATTTATTTATTTATTTATTTTAAGGAAAAAACAGTTCTACAAAGATAGCAAATTAGGTAGCACTAATTAGAATGGAGTTGTGAACCGGTGAATAAATGAAAGAATGAAACGGGGGAAACCTCCTTCGCTCAGCACTCATATTGGACATCCTGCCTGTCAGAGATACATCTTTAACTCCTTCGAATGTTTTCTACAATGTCACAGAGAGAGAACAAAGGGACAACGACAGCACACCCCATAAACGCAACGACTGTTGGTGTAGTGGCGCAGTGGGAACTGCAGCGACCACTTCAGGCCCCGTTTGGATTTCCCAGCCTCCCTAACCGGAAGTCGCTGGCTGCCGGAAATGACGTCGCAGCCTTTCGCGCTCGCGGGAAAACTCGTCTGTCTTGGTGACGGGCTCGCCGGTGGGGCTGTGAAGCAGCCATGAGCCTCTGGGTGGACAAATACCGGCCGAGCTCCCTTGCACGGCTGGACTATCACAAGGAGCAGGCAGCACAGCTGCGCAACCTGGTAAGCCGACCGGGAGGGCGAAGGCTGCCCGGCTCGGCTCTTCCTGCACAGCCGGGGAAGGGAGGAGACGGGCGCCCCAGTGTCAGCGAGGGGATCAGAGTGACGAGTTCCTCAAAGTGCAGTGTTTTTGCTGCGTGGGTTCCCATGAGTTTGGTGTGAGGACCTGAAGAAGGCCAGTGTAATGGAGAATAATGAGCAAGGACCGGCTGTAGGGGGCGGGGATGGGGGTGTGCCCCGGCGTCTGTGTCTCTGCAAGGGCCAGATAGGCGCTTCTGCTACAGGTTTGTTTTTGTTTTGTGATGCATACACTAATTTAAAATAGAACATTATACTCTGTTTATACAAATACCTGTTTTCCTTCAGTAGCGTTGATGTTCAGTTTCCTAAAGGCAAGATACACCGTCCATGCTAATAGTACTCTTTCGTTTGATAGAACTGTTATTGCTGCCTTTTCCATAGCTTCGCATCAACCCCGTTCTAGTGTGAAGTTCTTCTATATCTCCCAAGTGAACTTACAAGGAAATCAGTGCACCTACGCCTGAGCAAGAGGACCAGTTTTGGGGTACCCGGGCCAGACAAGCATATGTCTTAGTTAAGAGATGTATTTCACCTTTGGTCACCCCTTATTTTCAAACGGGCCCTTCAGATAGCTTACTTAGGGAGTTCTAACTTTTAAGCATTTAACATGCCTTGTGTGTTCTGTGTTGTGCATGTAAGTTAGATTAAATTAGTGTCCAGAGTTTGGTACATATTTTCTTGGAATTGGATGATAAACTGAGTGTCTTGGTATTTTAAAAGTAGTTTAGCTTGGCTCACCTACTTTAAGTAGGATCGAATGTCTTGTTCTTTTGTCCTTAGGTGCAGTGTGGAGACTTTCCTCACCTCTTAGTATATGGACCATCGGGTGCTGGAAAAAAGACAAGAATTATGTGTATTCTACGTGAACTTTATGGTGTTGGGGTGGAAAAACTGAGAATTGAGCATCAGACTATCACAGTAAGCATCTCCGGTTGAGGCTTAGCAGCTGTTTCTGGTGGGGATTTTCAATCCTGGTCATGTGTCTACCTCTCCCACCACTGACCCCCTAGTGTGTGACCTAAGAAGTTGTGTGCCTGTGTGCTCATGTTTGTGAAGGCGGGGTGCATAGTAGAACTGGCGGCTGCCAGTCCTCTCTCATTTTGTTTAAGAGAAATGTTCCCTTGCTATCCCCCGAGTCCAGCTGGCGGACCTGGGAGGGAGCTTATGGAGATTCTCCCATCTCTGCTTCCCGCCGCTCTGTGAGGTCCCTGGTATCACAGACAGTTGCATTTGTACTAGTGCTAGATTTAGGTGGCGCCATCAAGTTGGCATGTGTCCGCACAACACGTGTATTTCGCTCAGCCATTTCCCCGGTCCCTGACATGCCCTTCTCTCTTTTAAGTGCTACTCAGCCTGGCAGAATTGGCAGCTCCTTACACCTGGTAGTGTGTTAGTGTGCCTTGGTTATGCTTTTACCTTGGTTATCTTTTACCTCGGCAAGACTGTATTTGTTTTGAAGTTATGTAGAGGATGTGTCATGCCTAGTGTCAAGTCCTCCATGGTATCGCATACGGTGTCTTAACGGTATTTTGTATTCAGAAAGGGAAAAAAAAATGCTTAGCGTGGATGGCCATGCTGTTAACAGCCTTCAGGAGGGTAACGTTGAATCATCTCGGAAGAAACAATATTCTAAAGACTAAAGAACTGAAAAGATAGAAATATAAAGTGTGTTCTCACACGGGAGGCTTAATATTGAAAGTGTCCCAAGTCACCGTATGAATTTCGGTCGGAGTCCTAATGTTTAAAAAGTGTATGATGCGGCCCTTAATTCCGTATAGAGAATATGTTTCTGAAATGAGATGGTTATGAAGAGGGCCAGGGAAGTGGGTGTATTCCCTCAAAATAAACTGTCTAATATAGACTAGCTTAAGTGAAGGTAGGTTTTTTTGAAGGGATGACAGGAAAGAAAAACTACTGAGATGCATTCATTTTGAGAAATAGAAATAGCAACTCTCATGGCGAAATGCAGTTCCCCAACTCGAGTCCTGGCTTAGCGCTACTTTCAGAGGATTTTGTGAGTCTGTGGTCGGGTGATTTGTGTTTTGAGGCCCATGGTGAGGCAGGGCAGTTATAGGGGTGCAAGTGCAGGAAGGAAGAGTCGCCTTACAGACGTGCGGATTTCTTGCTCAGCTGATGGGTCTGTAGCCAGGTCGCACAGACATGCACAGTGTTGTAGACCATGCATGTTAAGAGTTGACCTCACACCAGGTGTCTGAGAGGGATCGCAAAGCCACATAATTAAGTGGGAAAGGCAAAATAGGCGTGTATGAAGTTTTCTCTCCTTACTGACTTTTCTTGAGACACTGATCCTGGGGATATATATTTTTCTTTTATTTCCATGTTAACACGGAAGGCTGTGTAGATGGTTGACAGCGGTGATTTGGTGGGGCATGAGGTAAAAAGAAGACAGCCAAGAAGTAACTGTTGAACTGACTCTTGTCTCATTCACAGACTCCATCTAAGAAAAAAATTGAGATCAGCACCATTGCAAGTAACTACCACCTTGAGGTTAACCCCAGGTAACTGCTCTGCAGTTCTCTAAGGAAAGTAGTTAGGGGTTTACCCGAAACAGAAAAGTTACAGTCACTGTTCTCCCGCTTAGAGAGCTTTTTAAAAACTACTGTTGTCGGAGGTCCTTAGGGCAGTGTGTGCCGTGGTCCACGTCACTGAGGTAAAAGAGTGGGCGCAGTGAAGGGAGTGGAAGGAGGAATCTTGAGCTCTCGTGTGTGTGGATTTGCTGTACGTGAACCTTAGAGTAACCCTGAGAGGATTCATCCAGGAAAAGATTGGGGATGGATCAGATTATAAAAGTAAGTGCATCCGATCCACAGGCCACTCAGGGAATGTTCTCATTTCTTGACCGGGAACGGGATCACCAGCATCCAGATGTTGTGATCCAGCTGTAGCGAGTAACGGAAAACCGTTTCGGGCAGTTTCAAGTATTCGTTACTGTCAGGGCATTATCAAGATGTTTGTTAAACTGATAGTTTTGCTCTCTAAGTGATGATAAATTACTATAAGAACACAATGTTTCCAGTGTAATACAATTTAAATCTGTTACTGAGCCTAAAAGATCTCAAGTTTCAAGGTTCATACTTGTAAAATTAGGTATTACTAGTTTCAACAAAAAATTTAACCGCAAGCTCTTCAGTTGTAGCTGAGCATGGTGGTATACCCCGGAGGCTGACTGCAAATTCAAAACCAGTATGTCTTGAGAGAGAGAGAGAAAGAGAGAGTGTGAGAGAAGGAGAGGGAGAGAGAGCGAGAGCGCGAGCGAGCTTCCTGATACTGTTGATGTGATAACAGATTAAGGAGGGGGGCACAGTGCTTGGCACACGTTTCCGTCTGTGTAACCGTCATTCCACTGTTGTGTAGCGATGCAGGAAACAGCGACCGGGTCGTAATCCAGGAGATGCTGAAGACAGTGGCCCAGTCACAACAGCTTGAAACCAGCTCACAAAGAGACTTCAAAGGTAGGCGCCGAGGAGGCGTTCTGTGAGGCCGGGGACATCAGGGCTCTTTTATATTGGAGTTACCATGCTGTGCACGGTTGTGCCCACCCTTAATCTGGGCACTAGGGTGCAGAGGCAGGAGGATCTCTGTAAGTTTCAGGCCAGCCTGATTCATTAGAGTGAGCTCCAGGACAGCCAGGCCTGTACATAGAGACCTGTCCCAGAAAAAGAGAAGCCATGAATGAGGCCCTGGTCTCTGCTCATGCTGTCCGGTCTTGTTCCTGGTGCTTATTTGACAGCACAGATCATATAAACTGAGAAACAGCTTACCGTGTGCTTACCGTGTACTTGTGTGCGAGTGCGTGTTGAGGATGGAGGGCAACACTCCTGTCTTCCTAGCTTGTTCTTCATCAAGGTGGGGGCGCTTACTGAACCTGAGCTCATTGATGTCAGCTCTGCTCACAGCGCAGTGAGTTCTAGGGATGCACCTGTCCCTGCTTCGCTAGCACCGAGGTTGATGCCCAGCTTCCTAGATGAGAGCTCAGTCGGAACTTGGCCACTTGTGCTTCCAAAGTTAGATTGACATGTTTTTCCCAATAAATTTATGGTTACTTGAAAATGATGTATTTTATTAAAAAGTGAATTAAAAAAAAAAGATTTTCCTTAGGAGGGCCTACGTTTCATATTCAAGAAGCAGTGAGACCCATGGCTCTGCTGCAGTCTCTACTCCTTGGCTTTCCCTGACCCTTGGCGTCCTCGTCCCTGTCTGTGTGTTTCCCGCTCTGCTCAGCCAGCTTCTGCTGCTGGGCTCTGTGTGAAGCATCATGTTAGCATTTTAGAACCCTCCACTTGCCCACACCTTATCATTACAGGGTTCCATGTTCTCAGACACAGACTGGGTCCTATGTGACCCACATCTGTTTACAAGTTCTGCTTTGCTACTGGCTGTGGCTTCCAGTGTGTCCTGCGGTTCAGGGTTTAGTGCCCTGGCCGCTGGGACAGGTGTGGACTCCTCCTTCCTCTCTCAAGCACGATGCCACTTCTTTGTCACTGTTTGCTCCTGTCAGCTCACATGCGGATGTAGCTTGACGTAGATGTTGAGGCTACTTTGTCTGTGGTTGTATCTAAAACGAAACCCCGCTGCTACTGCCTTCCTTTGGAAACAGCTTGATAAACAAATCTGAAAGCTGGATTAGTCCCTTGCACCATTCCTGAACCCTTAAGGCTGACAGACTGGTCCTAGCCTAGAATGAGTGTCTTCTTGGCAGTACCCACCTCTGTGAGGATTGCAGCAGAGATCTCCAGAGTGTTAGCGGGTGAGGTGGAACTCTCGATGTAGTGCAGCACATCTCTGTCTTGCAGCTTTGTTACCAGCGGTAAAGGCTGGGGTGAGACGTCCTACGCTAACCCCATTTGACCAGTGTTTCTTAGTGTTGTTTGACTGTAAAATCCTAAAAATTAAAAATATTCTGTAAATTCAATTTGTTCTTTTCGGGGGTAAAAGTAGACTATCAGGCCTCTATTTAGAGTTTCCTGCTGGTTAGTGAGGACACAATAGAGGCAGAAATGGAGGCTTCAGTGACCTCCAGGTAAAGCTGGCTTTGTCTCCCTGCCCCAGTGGTGTTACTGACAGAGGTGGACAAGCTCACGAAGGACGCCCAGCACGCCTTGCGCAGGACCATGGAGAAGTACATGTCTACCTGCAGGCTGATCCTGTGCTGCAATTCCACGTCCAAAGTGATAGCCCCCATCCGAAGCAGGTGCCTGGCCATCCGTGTGCCTGCCCCCAGCATCGAAGATGTAAGTCAGGTCGCTCCCAGAGACACTTCCGCTCCAGGTTTGTTTTCTGAAAGGTAGCAAAGCCTATCAGTCATCGAAGGGGAGCCACAGGTAGAGCCGAGTGCCAGCCATTAGTAGGCGCCGAGCGACAGTGATATGTTTAGTGGTGAATGCAAATGGAGCCTGTTCTCTTTGTCTTTTAACAGATTAGTATCTGGAATCCACCAAGCTTTATGACCTCTCTGAAGTATTCAGTGTCTTCTGCCTCAGGCTGATTTACTTAGTTGTGGTGGGGAATGGGAAACAGAGGAAGTAGGTAGTGTGACTGTCCCTGGTCCCTGGGGGTCGGGGTCAGTGCACCGTTTCCCTTCTCATCTTAGCAGCTGTCCATAAAGTGCACGGGTTTCTCCCAGTACCAGTGAAGAGTGTACGCGGCAGCCCCTGGTTTCTCTTCCCGCTCACAGTTGCTGCTGACAGATTGCACCAGCACCATGTGTCCTGTAGGCAGCAGCGCAGAGCAGCACTGTGGAAGACCTCCGCGCTGGTGCTGACAGTAGTTAGGAAATCGCCTCACTATGCTTCTCTCTGTTCGTTCTTCTTACAGATTTGCAGTGTACTGTCCACCGTCTGCAAGAAGGAAGGTCTGGCCCTTCCTTCAAAGTTGGCTCGCAGGCTGGCCGAGAAGTCGTGCAGGAACCTCAGGAAGGCCTTACTTATGTGCGAAGCCTGCCGAGTGCAGCAGTGAGTGGGGCTGTTGGGGCGGTAGCACTGTGGGGCGTGAGGCTTGGTTGTTGGTTTATTCTCTTTTTGCTACACAGATACCCTTTCACCGAAGACCAAGAAATCCCTGAGACAGACTGGGAGGTGTACCTGAGGGAGACTGCAAATGCCATTGTCAGTCAGCAGACGCCACAGAGGTAAGACTGTGCGGGAGTCGACCCTGAGCCTCGTGTGAAAGGGGAAACATTTAAGATCTGAAGTACAGTGGGCTAAGTTGTTAGTTTGTAGTCTCTTCTCTTCCTTAGTCTGTTAAGTGTAAAATTGAACTTTATTTATAAAATAAATTTTGAACTCGCTCTTTTTTTCCCAGAATGTTAGGCAGCTTAGTTTCAGTGCACAGCATGGACTGCCTCGTGTGCTCAGGCTGAAAGAATAATCGTAATGGTTGTAATTGCCTTGAAATTGGCGCGAATGTACTAGAAAGATACTGGCCCCCCAGCTGTCATCCTAACTATAGCTGACTGTCCTTGACAGGCAGCTTCACCTTAGGCTTCCAACATGTCGTTTGTATGCTGACGGCACTGTTTGCTTAACACAGAGTAAAGAGAGTATGCGGTAGTGTTCTGGAACTAGAAAATACCACCATGCCCAAGGACAGGATCTATGAAGAGAAATACAAAGTTCTCAGAGAGCATCACTCTGTTACGTACACTACAGTTGTTTCGCTCCTGGTTCGGGCTTGTTGCTCAGAAGTGGATAGCACCAAAAAGGCCTCAGCTGGAGTTAGGCTTGTGGCAGCTTGGTCCCCTGCTGTCGCGTTGTGGCATTTTCTCGGGCTCACTGAAACACAGCCTTGTCCTTGATCTCTAGTGGGAGTTGATCATTTTAGGGCACAGAATAGACCTGAGTGCAGCCATGAGAACCCGAGTGTCTCGGTTGAGATGGAAATAATAGAGTTGGCATGTGACGAGTTACGGTTTTATAGGATTCTTACCAACGTCACTTAGCGGAGGTGCTACTGAGACTTTCTAGGAAGTGCTGCACTATACTCTTGCTGTGGCAAAGAAGGAGTCTGGGTGTCTAATCTTAGAAAACTTCTAAGTCACTGTCTTGATTTACCTGGGAGGAGCGTCTGCAGTGGCTTCCTCAGAGCCCTGGGCAGTTGTTTCTTTCCGTAGAAGTAATGTATCTATCTAGAAAGGCAAAGCAGTTGTTTGCTACGTTCAGGAATATTATTTATTCTTGTTGCTATGCAGTGTGTGCGTTTCCCTCACGGCCCCTGAAACGCCACAAGGGAGCCAGTTAGGGCTGAGGTTTGGCACTCCTGTTCACTTAGCCAGGCTTTGCTTCCTGGGGCTCTGGCTTGTCCCTTCTGGAGGGTCAGCGTTGTGTCCCTGCTGTGTTGTGTAGCACTTGGTGCTCACATCACCTCACTGCTCGTGTGGTTAGCTGGCGACTCCCAGGCTTTTTACAGCCACTCTAGATACATTAAGCATAAAACTGTCTAGAAAAGATGTTTGGACAGCATTTGATGTGTTAGTAAAGTGTCTTCAGTTCCTTACGGGAGTGTGCTCAAGCTTCACACATTCTAAAGTCTAAATCCTACCCCGTGTGTGTGTGTGTGTGTGTGTGCGTGCGTGCGTGTATATGCAGCCATGTGTATGTCAATATGTGGAGGTCAGAGGATGACTTTTGGGGGCTTACTTTTTAGGGGATCAGATGTTGTGCCAGGCCCTTGGAGTCTTGGTTTCTCTCCAGCAGTGTTGTGAGTGATACAATTAGTAGCCCTCGTTATATAAATACCTATTGTTAAAAATGTATGGAAAGAAACTTCAGAAAGTGAGCTGACCCTTGGCCGTGTGGTCCAATGTGTCCTAGGAAGGTGGGGCAGGAGGACGGCTACTGATTCAAAGCCAGTATGAGCCACGTGGTGAGGCTCAGGCCACCTGGGCCACAGAACAAGTCTGTGATCTGACAAACTAAATGGGACAGACTCACTCACACAGCACATGTCAGACGGAGGCAGCTTCTCTCTGCCTCAAGCTGATAATCAAGAACATGGAACTATACTGACTGGAGAATTGAAATCGCTCCTTTGTATCATAAAACAGCAGTACCTTTGTTTTGTGTAGGCTCCTCGAAGTCCGAGGAAGGCTCTATGAGCTTCTGACGCACTGTATTCCTCCTGAGGTAATCATGAAGGTAAGTGGCTCCATTCTGCATCCTAACTTACAGAGCTAAGACGTGGACAGCACCCATGTGGTCAGAGCCTTCCCAGTGCTGAGGGCCGCACGTCTGTAACATTTCGTTAGCTCTGCAGAGGGTGACTCCTCTCTGTTGGGTGCCAGGCACCAGTAGGGGCCACTGAAGAAGGGAGGGAAGACCTCAGTTGTGACAGTATGTTCTAGGGAGTGACCTGGGAGACAAGAGAAGACAATTCCAGACTGTTGTGTGTCTGTAAAGGAAAGAAAATGAAAGTACCAGTGGGACCCCGTCATGCACAGCCAAGGAGAGGGAAAGGCCTTTTCTGCTGGTTTCAGAGCTGGGATGGAGCTCTGTAAGTGCCTGGGGAACAGGCACTCCCGGGACGACACGGCATGTGCAGAATGAGGCTAAAGATATGGGATAGTCTCGGCTTTGTACAATTGGCTGACTGGCCTCTTAGCAAAATTTACCGACTTGCAATATTAGGCCATTCATAGGGTTTTGCTTGTTTCTATTAAAATTGCACAGTAATGTGAACAAATCATATTATACTAAATACACAAAGAAAAATGTGCTCTTTTGTATACAGAAGTTAACACTTTGCATTAGTAGCATCTTTCACCTAACGTGCCGTGTGTGTTCATGCGTGCGTGCGTGAACAAATCATATTATACTAAATACACAAAGAAAAATGTGCTCTTTTGTATACAGAAGTTAACACTTTGCATTAGTAGCATCTTTCACCTAACGTGCCGTGTGTGTGCATGCGTGCGTGCGTGTCTGTGTGTATATGCGTGTCTGTGTGTGTGTGTGCCTTTGTGTTTGCTTGTTAGTGTGTAGTCTGTTCATGGTACTGAATTTTCATTCAGCACTGTAAGACAGATGCTACCCGTTTGTATGGCCGTGTCAGTTTCTTGAAGATGAGCGGTTTGGTGGAATTATGAGTCGCTACTGCGTTATTACAAGTGTTGCAGTGCGTGTGGGAGCAGCTCTCCCTGCGCTTGGAGCCTTGGAGCCTTGGAACCTTGGAACCTCGCAACCCAGCTTGTGCAGCTCCACACAGATGCTCCCAGAGTACAATGGGCTTCCTCCTGATGAAGTGTGGGGAGTTGAAGGTGCTCAAAATGGCCGGATATGTTGGCCACACCTGTAGCTCCAGCCTCTCGCATGAGGTGGAAGGATGTCTGCCTCACCCGGGTCACCCTGAGACCCTGCCTCCAAGAGTAGGTCATGTAGAGTACAGCTTCCTTACCCGTCAGACGGCGCAGGGCAGTGGGATGTGCTGAAGGCCAGTAGATGTTGCCGTCAGGGTTGCGTGGTGGACTGGGGTTCCCCACTTGGCACCAGGGTCTGGAGATATTACATATTACATATCCCCAACCCGTAAAAGGTCAGGGTTCAAGATGCAGTCACTTTTTAATCCTTTGACTTTTTGAGATTATATCACTGTTTCTTCCTTTACTGTCCTCACTGTAAGCCCTCCCCATAGTCTTCCCTGCGCTCCTTCACACTCCTGTCCTCCTTTCATTGTTGTCTCGTACATGTGTATATTTCTATGTGTATTCCGTGTGTGTGCGTGTGTGTGTGTGTGTGTGCATGTGCGCGTGCGTATTCTTCCTAAGTACACATGTATGTGCAACCTGCTTAGTCTGTGTAATTTCACTTTTATCAAGATACAGTTTCTGTTGCATATGCTTTCCTTTTGCATCATTAAGAAAGCAAAAACCAGTCCTTTAACTCGGGCTGTTGCAGGGCTCTCTGTGTCCGGAGCTCGGGAGGCCTCGGGTCAGCACCAGGTTTCATTGTTTACACGATAGTTTGATTGTGTTAACGACTACTGATTCACACACACACAATGACTGCTTTCTTACATGTGTGCGCACACACACACACATCTATACACACATGTACACACATGTACACACATACACGCGCGCACACACACACAGGTGTATATCCACCTGCATACACACATAGACTGTATTGAAGCTTTGCCTTTCGTGGGTGAGAAGCATGCATGTTTGGCTCTCTTTCTCCTTGACTGATTTTAAGCCCCTCGCACTTCCTGTAGGGCCTGCTCTCAGAACTCCTGCATAACTGTGACGGGCAGCTGAAAGGGGAAGTGGCACAGATGGCGGCCTATTATGAGCATCGCCTGCAGCTGGGCAGCAAAGCGATCTATCATCTGGAAGCATTTGTGGCGAAGTTTATGGCACTTTATAAGAAGTTCATGGAGGACGGGCTGGAAGGCATGGTGTTCTGACTCGGCTCCTCCGAGCAGGGCAGATGCCTGGTTTATGTAAACGTACGCTGGGACTTTGGATACAATAAACTGCTTTACCTGGTAAAGGACTGTGGTCTTAAAAACTAATCCTCTCTGAAGTATAAGTCTTTGTTTTTATTTTTATGTGCATGAGTGTTTTGCTTACATGAGTACCTTGCATGTGTGCCTGTGCGTCATGTGAATGCCTGGAGCCTGACGTCACCAGAATAGGGTGTTGGATCCCCTGGGACTGGAGTTAACAGATGTTTGTGAGCTCCCATGTGGGTGCTGGCAATGGAACCTGGTTCTCTGTAAGAACAAGTGCTTTTGACCCCTAAGCCATCTCTCCAGCCCCGGAACTATAAAAGACTTCTATTGCCTCTGTGGCCTTGCCCTTAGTGTTGTGATATTTTTATAGAAAGGAAATCCTGTCACAAAAGTGACTAAGTCTAGAGGGTGAGCACTGAAATTTCCAGATTCCTTGTCACTTCACAACGCATTAATTACACAGAGTTCACATAACATGATCTATTTAGAGCACTTTCTCTTGGCAAGGTTATGAGCTGCCAGTCTCCCTTGGGAAGACTTTCTTGATGTTAATCTATGGATTTTCCAGCTTCTAACCAGACACTGCAGAAAATACTCATTTCTCCTAGACTATCTTTTTTTTTTCTTAACCTTTTCAAAGAGTTTTAATCATGAGAACAAAGTCCTGCACTGGAGGACAGATACACTCACACCACGGCCTTGCCCTTGCTGTGTTGGACAGGTAGGAAGGTGACCCAGGCTCTGCAGAACAGTATCCTGCTGAATATCAGGAGCTTGCCTTCACTCTACCTGTTCTAGCCAAGAAAGCTACAGTGGGATTTCCCTAGGGCCAGGGCCATTAAGTATCTGTGCAGAGTAGAAAGCAGTGGATGGTCTGTCCCTTGTCGAATATGATGATTGTCAACATAGGAAGTCCTCTCACTTCAAAGGGAGTAAGATTGGTTCTGGAGCCAAGTATGAGAGACCCTGTCTCTGAAACTCCGCTCACTCCGAACTCCATGTTCCATTGTGGAAGCAGTCCTGTGAAGTGTTTGTAGTATCAGAACAGACATAACTCAAGATGCTATTCAGTTACACACTAGAAAGTGTGTTGTGGCAAATCAGAAAATTCAGCCATGGGCCTCAGATCCTATCAGATGAAATCTTAACATTGGGGCTTGTACTGACTGGTTTTGTGTGTCCACTTGACACAAGCTGGAGTTATCACAGACAAAGAAGCCTAGGAAAAGCCTCCATGAGATCCAGCTGTAAGCCATTTTCTCAATTAGTGATCAAACTGGGAGGACCCAGCCATTGTGGGTGGTGTCATCCCCGGGCTGCTGGTCCTGGGTTCTATAAGAGAGCAAGCTGAGCAAGCCAATAAGTAACATCCCTCCATGGCCTCTGCATCAGCTCCTGCTTCCTGACCTGCTTGAGTTCCAGTCCTGACTTCCTTTGATGATGAACAGCAATGTGGAAGTGTAAGCTGAATAAACCCTTTCCTCCCCAACTTGCTTCTTGGTCATGATGTTTGTGCAGGAATAGAGACCCTGACTAAGACAGGGCTGGTAGAACTTGTGTTCGACTTCACACATTCCTAAAGTTGTTCCTCTGTTAGTCATGGTTCATTAGGCCCAAACACCACCCCCACCCCCGCCGCCAAAAATGTGCAAGGAATGGCTAATATGGGCTAAAGGTAGCCCAGTGTAAATTGCAACTAGGCTCTGGACATTCCAATGTCCCCACATCACTTCAGTTCTGATCAGTCAATCAGACTTCATAGACAGCTGCTTTTTAGGAATTCTCATTCACATGCTCAGGTAGGTGGTCAGGTTCACAGTGTACGACATTGTCAACACGAGGTATTTCCACCAAACGCCACAGATAACTGCAGAGGGCTGTTCTGATGCTTTGGTTTAGGCAGGAAACTGTTTACTGATGCCGAAGGTCCTTGCCCTCAATTGGTCTTTGATCTATCAATAAAGTCGCCAGCAGCCAATGACTGAGCATGGGGCGGGACATCGAGAGTTGCAAGGGTAAGGACACTGAGAATCAGGACTGGGAGAGAAGAGATAAAGTCAACCAGCCTTGTAAGTCGTAAGCCATTTAAGTGGCCAGCACTTCGCCAACTTGACCTGGGGTAGCAGAAGATTTAGGAGTGTCCAGTCATTGAGTTAGCAAAGGCGTGTGTGTGTGTGTGTGTGTGTGTGTGTGTGTGTGTGTTTTCTGTTCTCAGATCCGAGATATAGCTCCTGGGGGTGGGGAGGTGCATACATGCAGCTCCCTGTGAATTTAAAGGCGTGTGGACAAAACTACAAGCAATAGATAAAAGTCGAATCAAACTGCAGATAAAAATGACAAAGACCGTTGATACCAGGGACCACTTCAGTGTTCTTGCTGGTTTTAGAAACTTGAAGGCCACAATGATGGGCCTATAACCCCCATTTAAAAAAGAAATAGTGGGAAGAGCACAGGGAGTTCAAGTCCCAGTGTTAGGTGCTGGGTGAGGCATGAGCGGGCTCGGGTGGCCGATGAGGGATATGGCAGAGATCACAGAAGCATGGGGAGATAATCAAGACAGCTTACAGGTCTGGTGTTGCGCTTGACAATGGATGTGCCTTAGTATCTCACAAAATGTCCTTTCACTAGCCATAATGGAAGAGTAGAGCTGTGCCAGACAAAGCCATGCCCAGGGGATCCTCAAAGGTGAGACAGATCACTTGCGTGGGGAGATGGCGTTATCTCACTTTTAAGGTACTCTCCAATTGGGCACTGGATACGCACACACTTCTTACTGATAAAGAAGTCATCAGGCTTTGATGTTCAAGAAATGGCTATTATTAATAAAGTGGTCAAAATGTCGACTATTATTAATACAAGATTGAAGGAAAAGCATTAGTACATATGGACACAGAGACATACAGGTTCATATACGCCGAAATTCTGTGGAAGCGTGAAACAGGAAGCTATAATACACAAAGGAACAGTACAAAAGAAAAAGGCCCGACAACTTTGTGAGACACAGAGCCTCCAAAGCTGCCTTCGAGTCTGACTTTGTTTTGTGTTGGCCACCTATTGCTGGGCATGGGGCCTACCCTTAACGCATAGTTTGTTGCTCTACTGGAACTCCCTTCAAAACAAAGGCTTTCCTGGGGGTTGGGGATTTAGCTCAGTGGTAGAGCTAAATAATAATTATAGTAATAAATAATAATAATAGTAATAATAAATAATTACTTGCCTAGTAAGTGCAAGGCCCTGGGTTTGGTTCTCAGCTCCGGAAAAAAAGAAAAAAACAAAACAAAACAAAACAAAGGCTTTCTTTTTAAGTAGTTGTCATTGGATGTAGATTCTGGGTTCGTGATGGAGCTTGTGGACATGTTTCTGTTGTAGAATCACATCGGGTACAGACCCCTTTAGGGCCCATGCACCATTCCACCATCTCTCTGCATTCATGTGTGATCCTGCTATGTTTAGAAGGCCTTGCTTTTTCCTAGTTGTCCTTTCCGTCTGGCTATCACACTCTTTCTGCCACGGAGTTCCCTGAGCCTTTAGTGGAGGGATTTGCTGGAGACAACTCATGGAAGGCAGAATGTTCCAAGGTCTCTTACTCTGCATATCTTCTGGATGTGTGTCTAAGTATTTGTTCCCATCTGCTTCAGGAGGAACTTTCCCTGATGATGGCTAAGGAAGCCATTGATCTGTGAGGATAGCAGAATGTCCTTAGAAGTCATTTTATTGCTACATTGCTTTAGCAAAGCTAGTATTTAGTTTTCTCCCATGTCCCTAGCCTATCCAGTCTCAGGCTCTTGGCCTCCCAAGCAGTGCTAGCTAAAGGCTCTTTCTTATGGAGTGGGCATTACATCCGATCATATGTTAGCTGGTCATTTCCAGACCCTTTTCCCCCTGCTGTTCCAGCAAATCTTGTAGGCTAGTCACCTCTGTAGTGTAAAGGGTGTAGCTGGTTTTGTGTTTTTACCTCTCTCTTCTAGCAGAGTGCCTTCCACTAGTCCGTAGGGTGAAGGTTCTAAGTAAGCATCCTTTCCCATGGCCTTAAAGGCCAAGGTGAATACCTCTTCCTCACCCTCCACAGCCTCGGGACTACTTCCAGTCCTTGTTCCTGAGACCCGCATCTGTTCCATTTATTATGGCATGATTAGCTCTGAGGAATGGGGGAAAGTGTGTTCCCCAGAAAGAGAGACTGAAAGTAAAATAGAACAGACAGATGATCCGTTTCAGGGCAACAGCAACCATTAGCATATGTGAGGATCAATGACCTGGTGATGATCCAGAGGCAGGAATTGTGTCACACCTACCATTATGCAGCCATGCTGGACCCGGCAACAGAGCCCCAACTAGACATCTCTCCTCATCACATTAAGCTTCCAGTACTGCAAATAGGTGAAATCTAATCTGTGTGCTGGCTGAAGAAGTCCCAAGGCCACTGCCTAGGCTACTAGTTGTTCTCCACAACCAAGATCCTATTTCTAAGGGCAACACCTACACAACCCATTGAACATGGAGATTTTGAGTGAACGAGAGATGGAGAACAGTGCCACCTTCTGACACCATGGCCACTTCATGGGTTTCTCTTACATTCACAAGCAGTTGGAGGAAAGGTATTATTTTTCTGCCTGTGTGGTTGGAAATTTGCTTCTCTGGACAAAACCTACAAGAGACACATCATCTTTCTTCTTGTAGAAATTCCCAGAACCCTGGACCACAGCTCTGTGTGCATACAGATTGAGGAGTCTGAGGGCAACATAAATAAAAAAAAGTTAAAAAAAAACTGGCCATAATATTGCACATTAGGTTAAAACATTTTGAAGCCATATAACTCAAATTCACATAGCCTATGAAAATTGTACATATCTGTGAGGAACTGTGAGGTCTGTATGTGGGAGAGTAAAATGTAGAGTTGACATTACCATACTTCCCATTGCTAAGTGTTCAACGCTTCTTTTGTGGTGGTCGAAATGTGACTCACTTCTGCTAGCCTCTGTGCAATGTGTAGAATACCGATAAATCCTCTCCTGTAAGAAGCAGGCCAGTTCTTCTGTATGAATTATGGAGCAGCTGACATGGACGAGAGAAGCCCAGTCACACTTGTCTCACCATTCCCACCTTTTCATTACCTAGCTTGTGGGAAACCATCCACTCAGGTTTAGGTGAGAAAAAGAAAGTTTTCCCAGAAAGGGGGTTTGGAAATTGGTAGATGGTCATGGCTTCTCCTGACACCATCGCATGTTGGTATCCCATAGAATATGAAATATGATCCATTACTGTGGCTTTACCTTTGACCCCCAATACTTAGAAAAGTGTCATACCTTTTCTTTCAAAGTCAGTGATGTCGTCACTTTGGATTTTCACCAATTGCCTTCACAGTTAATCATGCTAACCACTTCTAACACAACTTCAATTTGTTGATATTTTAAAAATTGTGTATTACAGGAAGTGTTTTGACCTTTCCCTTAGACCTCCATATTGCCATTTTGTGGAGCCAGTTTCTGCCTCATAGATAGCTGAATGTTAATAGGTTTATGTGTCTGAGAACTGACGCTGCAGCTAAGAGTTCCACTTGCTCAGTCTGTACTGGCCTTTTTTGAGACTTCCTTTGTCAATGCAATTGATCTGAGTATATTCACCTTTGCCTCACATAGCCTCTTCACGCAATGGCAAAAAGCAGCCACATTCTTCACCAAAACATCACAAAACAGTCTCTAGGCCACATACTAAAATTCTCTTCTGAAGCCTCTTGAATCATCAAGCCTCCACAGTTCAAATCACCCTAATCACAGCCATCTTGTCAATTCCTAATAGGATGGTCCTTTAAGTACCACTTAAAGCATTTCACTGCTTCCCAAATCCAAAGTCCCCAAATCCATATTCCTTCAAACAAAATATGGTCAGGGCTATCACATGGTCAAGCATAGTTCACCAATACCCAACTCCTGGTACCAATTTCTGTCTTAGAGTTTCCATTACTGTGAAGAGACACCATGGTCAAGGTAACTCTTATAAAGGACATTTAATTGAGGCTGGCTTACAGGTTCAGATGTTCAGTCCATTTTTGTAATGACAAGAAGCATGGCAGTGTCCAGGCAGGCATGGTGGCTGGAGGAGCTTAGAGTTCTACATCTTGTTTCAAACGCAAACAGGAGAAGACTGGCTTCCAGGCAGCTGGGAGTAGAGTCTCAAAGCCTCAAAGTGACACACTTCCTCCAACAAAGGCACACCTCCTCCATAAAGGCCACATCTCCTAATAGTGCCACTTCCTGGGTCAAACATCTTCAAACCAGTGCGCCAACCCGCTAGCATGATTTATTACATATTTAAACATAGTGGGTTAGTACTTCAACTTCTGAGATTCAGTGTTTTGTTAACCAGTTACCAACTGGTGTTATAAAGAAATGTTGCTTATGTGCTCAGTTATTTGTGCAAGCGACATACTAACTTATCTAATATGACACATGTGGAAGCCATGTTCACAAACTGTGTCAATGTCTATGTTACATGCTACTGTTTGCCATACACTAGAATTTACACAGTACACTAAACATTCAGAGTTCCTTTTTGTATTTCTCTTTCTTTGACTGAATAAAAATTTCACTTGACCTGTCCAGCAATATTCGTGATAATAACATACTTGAAAGTGATCATCAAGGCTTATAAGTGTAAATGAGTCCTCCTTTCTTATCTGATTAGTATAAAACCCAAACATATCCATTTATCAGGGATACATGGAAATATGTCCTAGGCTCATGTTCTGTCTTTAGCTTAACATTAATAATGCAAGCTGGGTTTTGAATTTTACCCTCATTTTTCTTTATTCTGAGCAATAAGTACTTGTAAAAGCACATACTTTCTCAGTTACTTTTGGCTCTAGCAGAGGCTATTTCATTTTCCACAAAAGGTTCTCCCTATAGCCTTGGGTCATTAAATATAGATTGAATTTTATGTGACATAGCTACTTTGAATATGGTCATTTTCTCTATTTTTATAGCATTGAACTTATTCCGTGAAAACGTGTTTTCACACTCCATGAAAATAAGTTTCGCTTATTTAATTTGCTATACTTTGACATTATTTATGTTTAGATGTCTTACAGAATTTCCTCTCATATTAGGAGATCATTTGTGGAAATACACTCAAATTTAATGTCTTGAAACCAAAACTATCAATCCCGAATCATGCATCACATTTAAAGACACATACACACCCACTGTGAAAGAACCTATGTCCGTTTGCCTCATTCTTTTAGTTATAAGATTAAAATGTATTATGTGCTTAACTGTAGTAAATTTTCTACTAATAATGTAAGGTCCTCCTGCTTCCGTTGCTTATGAGATAGGATTACCTGCCAATGTAGAAGCCTGTCCTGGATTCCTATACCTTTGTGAGATCCTATTTCTGATTTCTTCAAAAGCATTTTATGTAGGGCTGGGGGATCATATCAATGTCTTTTTGCTTAGTATTTAGGGAAATATTTGATGGGTGGGGTTTACAATGATCACATAGCAAAGCAGGAGGCAAGCAATCAAAATTGTCATTCTAGAATTGGAAGGAATTAAACATCTCCGATACTGAGGGTCTTGAGAAATTACTTTAAGCCTGTGATATTTCTCTTTGGAAATAAAAGGCTCCCTTTGAAGAAGTTCATCAAATGATTCCACTCATAGAATGTAGACTGCAAGTATAATAAGTGGGGCTTTGCAATGATCCAGACCTTCCTCTGGTTGACAGAATTTATTTTACAAAGAAGGTAAGTGACAAGTTATCTATATTACCATAGAATAGCTGCACATTTACTTCTTTATATTCATTAACATTGACCAACTGAATTTCAAACAGTACATGAATCTTCCAGTTATCCTCTAGTTTTCCTGTAAAATCCACACAGATATCTTCTGATCCATCTTCTTTCAGGTGAGATACGAACTCCATTCCTTTGAGATCATCAGACACAGTGAGCTCCATCCACTTCTAGGCAAAGTGCAGCAGTAAAGAGGTCACCCCATGGGTTAGAGTTGTGCCCTTAGGAGACATTTGATAAAGGGATGAGAATGAGTCTTTGTCACTGAGCATGGAATCAAAAGGACCATATGTGACCTGAAGAATTAAAGCAAAACCAGGTAATTCTAACTTTCTAGGTATTTGGAGTTACCGCCCTCAGAGAGGAAGTGAGTTCATTCTTCAAATATGAGGATCAAGGGACTGAATATTGGTGAGGAGAATATCTTTCATGATATTAGATTCTCTCTCATCATATGATAGAATGTGGTCTTTGTCAAGTACATGGGCAATAAGTTACTAAGAAGACTGAAACAGGTAAGAATGAAACAATATTCTATTCATTGTCTTTGAGAGCCATGTTAGATTTCTCTTGTTCCAGTAACAATAGAACAGTGTATTGGATATAGAAAAAGGCTGCAGAAAGCATTACCAAGTGCTTTCACTCTGATCACATAACACCGTATTTCTCAAACCTTCAGCTTTGTGAAAGAAAATGAGGAAAGAAAACAAGTTTTTCACTGCTTAAGTTCTTACCTTTAGAAAATAGGAAGGTGACAAGGTTGGCGAGGATGTGGAGAAAGAGGAAGACTCCTCCATTGCTGGTGGGCTTGCAACCTGGTACAACCACTCTGGAAATCAATTTGGAGGTTCCTCAGAAAATTGGAAATAGATCTACCTAAAGACCCAGCAATAGCAATCTTGGGGATATACCCCAAAGATGCTCCACCATGCCACAGGGGCACGTGTTCCACTATGTTCATAGCAGCCTTATTTGTGATAGCCAGAAGCTGGAAACAACTCAGATGTCCCATGACAGAAGAATGGATACAGAAAATGTGGTTCATTTACACAATGGAATACTACTCAGCTATTAAGAACAAGGACATCCTGAGTTTTGCAGGCAAATGGATGGAACTAGAAGATATCATCCTGAACGAGGTAACTCAGACCCCAAAGGACATTCATGGTATGTACTCACTAATAAATGGATATTAGTAAAAAAAATAAAATAAAAAGTACAGAATACCTAAGATACAGTCCACAGAACTCAAAAAGGTCAACAAGCTGAAGGGCCCAAGTGACGACGCCTCATTCCCACTTAAGAGAGAAAGAAAGCAACACAAGTGGGGAGGGAGGGAGGGAACTAGAAGGGAGAAGGGAGGGGGCAGAGAAGAACATGATCTGGTATTGGGTGGGGGAAAAGGACTGAAGTCCTGAGGCCAGCAGAAAGACCAGAAACAGGTGACTTCCAGAGGTAGGAGGTTGGGAGGACCCTCCGGAATGTACCAGAGGTGAGGGAATCTCAGGACTCAAAGAAGGGGGGAACTTAGATGAAATGCCCTACAGTGGGGAGAGGAAACTTGAATCTATCTCTAAATACATTTGTTTCATAACTTCTGTTAGTTTCGCTGTGTCTCTGCCTGGTTTCTGTTTCAATGTCCTGTCTATTGCGCAGAGTAGGATGTGGAAGGAAGGCACAAATGAGGATGCGTCAATTCCACTTTAGAAGAGGGATCAAAATAATTATGGGAGTCAGAGGGAAGGTCCTGAGAGGGAGAGAGGAAGGGAGGGGAAAATGGGGGTGAGATTAGGTATGGGTGCAGACAGGAGAGAAGCCCAGAGAAACAGGGGAATGAAAGGAATTATGCAGCTCCTGGGGTCTGGGGGAACCTCTAGAAAGCCCCAGAGACATAAGATGGGAGAAAGTCCCTTACTGGCAATGCCCAACAGTGAGGATATCAAACCTGAAGAGTGCACTCTAGTAGTTTGACAAGGGCCCGAGTGTAGAGATGGAGACACCGACAAATCCTCAACATTTTTTAAAAATTATTTTTCTTGGATATTTTATGTATTACATTTCAAATGTTATCCCTTTTCCCCTCTCCCTTATCCCCTACCCTCGATTCTATGAGGATGCTCCCACTCCCACCCACCCACTCCCACCTCAATGCCCTGGCATTCCCCTACATTGGGGAAATGAGCCTTCACAGGACCAAGGGCTTTTCCTCCTATTGGTGCTAGACAGTACCATCCTCTGCTACATATGTGGCTGGAATCATGGATCCCTCCATGTGTACTCATTGGTTGGTGTTTTAGTCCCTGGGAGCTCT
Source organism: Rattus norvegicus (assembly GCF_021556685.1). Taxonomy (NCBI): domain Eukaryota; kingdom Metazoa; phylum Chordata; class Mammalia; order Rodentia; family Muridae; genus Rattus; species Rattus norvegicus. The sequence goes on from NC_141545.1 coordinate 7,397,526, forward strand.
GGGGGTGGGGTCTGGTTGGTTGATATTGTTGTTCTTTCTATGGAGTTACAACCCCCACCCCCAGCTCCTTCAGTTCTTTCTCTAACTCCTCCATTGGGATCTTCTTGTTCAGTCCAGTGGTGTGCTGCAACCTCTGTAGCAGTAGGGCTCTGGCAGAGCCTCTCAGGAGACACCCATATCTGACTCCTGTCAGCAAGCACTTCTTCACATCAGCAATAGTGACTGGATTTGACGGCTGCATATGGGATATATCCCCAGGCGGGGAAGTCTCTGGATGACCTTTTCTCCAGTCCCTGCTCCACTCTTTGCCCTTGTATTTACTCCCATGAGTATTTTTGTTCTCCATTCTAAGAAAGAATGAAGCATCAACACTTTGGCCTTCCTTCTTATTGAGCTTCATATGATCTGTGAATTTTTTCTTAGGTATTCCAAGCTTTGGGGCTAATATCCACTAATCAGTGAGTGCATACCATGTGTGTTCTTTTGTGACTGGGTTACCTCACTCAGGATGATATTTTCTAGTTCCATCCATTTGCCTAGGAACTCCACATAGCATCGTTTTTAATACCTGAGTAGTAGTATATGGGTAAAGGTACCACATTTTCTGTATCCATTCCTCTGGTGAGGAACATATGGGTTCTTTCCAGCTTCTGGCTATTACAAAGAAGGCTGCAATGAACGTAGTGGAGCATGTGTCCTTGTTATATGTTGGAGCATCTTTTGGGTAGATGCCCAGGAGTGGAATAGCTAGGTTGTCAGGTAGTAAGTACTATGTCCAATTTTCTGAGGAACCTCCAGACTGATTCCCAGAGTGGTTGTAACAGCTTGCAATCCCACCAGTAATGGAGAAGTGTTCCTATTTCTCCACATCTTCTCCAGCATATTCTGACTGGTGTGAGGTGGAACTTCAGGGTTGTTTTGATTTGAATTTCCCCGAAGACTAAGGATGTTGAACATTTCTTTAGGTGCTTTTCAGCCATTCAGTATTCCTCATTGAGAATTCTTTGGGTAGATGCCTAGGAGTGATATAGCTGGGTCCAATTTTTCCAATGAAGCATTGCAAGGCTAGCTACGTAAGTGCCTCATGATTTAGCCTACAGAATTAACAGGCAAATGTTGCTCCAGAACTCTGATGTTCAAAGTCAGAAAATGACTTCTGTTAACACAGAGAAATGAATATAAGACCCTCATCCAATAAAAACTTGAAACAACATAAGCCAAAGAAAAGACAAGACTTCAAACAAATGCTTTCTTAATGTACTTCAATTTCCTTTATTTATTTGTTAAAAATTGGTTCAAATTTTCTACACTACATTTAGCAGAACATGGATATTTTTATTATTTGAGAAAACCAAAACCTTTTATCCCCACTAGATCACCATTCTTCTGCCACTTCTTAGCCCACTTTCATCAGACCTGCTACTAGAACCATAGAGCCCAAGAATACCCATCAGAGGCCTGCCTTTGATGAATATGAAGTGTCCTTCCTTATCACTTGATAACTTTTGGTTGAAAATTTATTTTATTGGATATTAGGATGGCAACTCCAGCTTGTTTCTTGGGACCATTTTCTTGGTAGACCTTTTTCCATCCTTTTACTCTGAGATAGTATCTGTCTTTGTTAATAAAGTGTGTTTCTTGTATGCAGCAAAATGCTGGATCTTGTTTGGGTATCCAATCTGTTAGCTTATGTCTTTTTATAGGTGAGTTGAATCCATTAATATTGAGAGATATTAAAGACAGATGACTGTTGGTTCCTGTTATTTTTGCTATTGTATGAAGCTTTATGTGCTTGCGATTTTCTCTTTTTGGTTTTGTTGTGAGATGCTTAATATCTTGTCTTTTCTTTGGTGAGGTATTTTTCTTATATTGGAGTTTTCCTTCTAGGATCCTCTTTAGGGCTGGATTGGTAGACAGATATGTTTGAATTTGGTTTTGTCTTGGAATATTTTGGTTTCTCCATCTCTGTTGATTGAGAATTTTGCTGGGTATAGTAGCCTGAACTGGCATTTGTGTTCTCCTAGAGTCTGCATGACTTCTGACCAGGCTCTTTTGGCTTCCAAAGTCTCTGTTGAGAAGTCTGGTGTAATTCTGATAGGTTTGCCTTTGTATGTTACTAGGCCCTTTTCCCTTGCAGCTTTTAATATTCTTTCTTTGTTCTGTGTGTTTAGTATTTTGACTATAATGTGATGAGAGGATTTTCTTTTCTGCTCCCATTTATTTGATGTTCTGTAGGCTTCTTGTACCATTATGGCCACCTCTTTCTTTAGGTTGGGGAAGTTTTCTTTTATGATTTTGTTGAAGATGTTTTTCAGGTTCTTTGGACTGGGAATCTTTGTTCTCCCCTATTCCAATTATTCTTAGATTTGGTCTTTTCTTTGTGTCTTGCATTTCCTGATGTTTTGGGTTAGGAGTTTTTTATGTTTTGAATTTTCTTTGACTGTTATGTCCCAAGATTCTCTCTTCTCTCTCTTGTATTCTGTTGGTGATACTTAAATCTGTAATTCCTGACCTCCTTTGCTAGGTTTTCCATTTCCTGGTTTGCCTCCATTTGTGTTTTCTTTATTGTTTCTACTTTCACTTTTAGATCTTGGACTGCTTTATTCAATTCCTTCACCCATTTGTATTTTCCTGTATTTCTTTAAGGGATTTATTTGTTTCCTCTTTAAGGGCTTCTACCTGTTTACCTGTGTTTTCTTGTATTTCTTTCAGCGAGTTATTTATATCCTCCTTAAAGGACTCTATTATCTTCATGAGATAGGATTTTCTGTCAGCTTCTTGATTTTCAGGTGTGTTGGTATACTCAGGGCTGGCTATGGTGGGAGAACTGGATTCTGATGATGCCCACATATATTGGCTTCTGTTACTTATGGTCTTCCACATGCCTCTCCCCATCTGGTTATCCCTAGTGTTTGCTGGTCTGGGTGACTTTGTCTGGAGTCTGCCTCTTTTGTTCCTGGGTTGAAACAGGTTTCCTGGTAGGCCTGCGGCCCTGGCTATAGCAGACCTCCTGTGGGGCCTTCCAACTGGAGGGTATTCAGAGGGGCAGAGAAGCTGCTGATTTGTTGCCCTGGCTGCAGTAGATCTCCTAGGTGGCCTTCAGACTGTTGGGTCTTCAGAGGAGCAGTCACACTGTTGTTCTGTGAGAAACAAATGCTGAGTGCAGCAGATCTTTTGGTATGTCTGAAGACATAGACTCTTCCAGGGAGCAGACTAGCTAGTAGTCTGTCCCAGCAGAAAGACCAGTTGGAAGGCGATTGGTATTTGGCCCAGGGATGGGGTGGGGGGTGCGGGGTAGGGGGAGATGGTGGGTCCATGGTTGTTACTGAAGTCCAGCCTTAGTCCATAGTGATCTGATAGAGTGCACGGGATAATCCCAATCTTCTTGAATCTTTTGAAGCTTGTTTTGTGTCTGATTATATGGTTAGTTTTGGAGAAGATACTATGAGATGCTGAAAAGAAGGTTTTTTTGGGGGGCAGGGGTGAAATGTTCTGTAGATATCTGTTAAATCCATCTGGTTCATAACTTCTGTTAGTTTCACTGTATCTGTGTCTCTCTTTAGTTTTGGTTTCTATGACCTATATGTTGGTGAGAGTGGGGTGTTGAAGTCCGCAACTATTATTGTGTGTGGTTCAATATCTGTTTTGAACTTTAGTAAAGTTTCTTTTATGAATGTGGGTGCCCTTACATTTGGGTCATAGATGTTCTGAATTGAGACTTCATTTTGGTGGGATTTTCCTTTGAAGATTATGAAGTATCCTTTCCCCATCTCTTTTGAGAACTTTTGTGTTGAAGTCTATTTTATTGGATACTAGAATAGCTAATCTAGCTTTTTTCATGGGTCCATTTGTTTGAAAACCTTTTTTTTTTTTTTCAGAATTCAAAGCATACTACTCTGAGGTGGTTAGTATCTGTCTTTGTCACTAAGGTGTGTTTCTTGTATGCAGCAGAACAATGGATCCTGTTTACATATCTAGTCTGGTAGCCTGTGTCTTTTTATTGGGAAATTGAGTCCATTGATATTGAGATATATTAAAGGCCAATGATTATTAGTGCCTGTTATTTTATTGTTGTTGTTGTTAAATGTGGTATTATGTGATTGTGACTCTCTTCTTTTGGGTTTGTTGTAAGATGATTAATTTCTTTTGTTTTCTTGAGTGTTGTACCCTCTATGTGTTGTAGATTTGTAGAAAGATATTATTTAAATTTGGTTTTGTCATGGAATATCTTGCTTTCTCCATCTATGAGAGTTTTGCTGCATACAATAGCCTGAGCTGGCATCTGCGTTCTCTTTGAGTCTGCATGACACCTATCCAGAATATTCTGGCTTTTAGTGTATCTTTTGGGAAGTCTGGTGTAATTTTGATAGGTCTGCCTTCATATGTGACTTGGTCTTTTCCCTTTACAACTTTTAATAGTCTTTCTTTGTTATGTACATTTAGTGTTTTGTTTATTATGTAGCAGGATGACTTTCTTTTCTGGACCAATCTACTGTGTTCTATAGGCTTCTTATATATTTGTGGCCATTTCTTTCTTTAGGTTAGGGAAGTTTTCCTCTACGATCTTGCTGAAGATGTTTTCTGGCCTTGTGGACTGGGAATCTTTACCCTCTTCTATTCCTATTATTCTTAGGTTTGGCCTTTTTTATTGTGTCCTGAATTTCCTGAATGTTTTGGGTTATCACTTTTTCAGACTTTGTAGTTTTCTTTGACCAATATGTCAATAATGTCTATGATTTCTTGTACACCTGAGATTCTCTCTTCTATCGCTTGTGTTCTGTTGGTGATGCTTGCATCTGTAGCTCCTGATCTCTTTCATAGGTTGTCCACCTCCAGGATTACCTCCATTTGTGGTTTCTCTATTGTTTCTCATTTCATTTTTAGGTCTTGGACTGTTTTGTTCAATTCCTTCACCTACTTGATTGTATTTTCCTGTATTTATTAAGGGATTTATTTGTTTTCTCTTTGAGGACCTCTACCTGTTTGCCTGTGTTTTCCTATATTTCTTTAAGAACATTATTTATATCTTTCTTAAAGGTCTCTGTCATCTTCATAAGATGAGATTTTAGGTCAGAATCTTGCTTTTCAGGTGTGTTATGGTATCCAGGGCTTGCTGTTGTTGGAGAACTGGGTTATGATGGTGCTAGATTACCTTGACTTCTGTTGCTTATTTTCTTGTGTTTGTCTTTTCACATCTGGTTATCTCTGGTGTTGCCTTGTCTGGGTGTCTCTGACTGGAGCAGGCCTCCTTGAAGGCAAGTAGAGCTGTGTAATCTGGATTAGAACAGGTGTCCTAGGAGGCATTCAATGTTGTCTCTGGTTGGGGGGGCTGTTCCTGTCTCCCTGGTTAGAACAGGCCTCCTGTGTCCCTATTTAGAGCAGTCCTCCTATGTCCCTGGTTAGGGAAGACCTCCTGAGTCTATGACTAAAGCAAACCACCTGGGAGATAGGCAAGCTTTGTTTCTAGGGACAGGGTCTGCCCCCAGTGCAGATGGAGGTAGAGACAGGACAATGGAGCTCAGGCAGAATGGAATAGATTCCATGTCTGCTGGGCTCTGTGGGGTGGGGGGGGGGTGGTCGCAGCTAGTGTGGGTATTGGGACAAGGGTCTCATCTGTTTTGTTGGTTAAGGAAGACTTCCTGGGACACAGGCAGGCTTGGGGTGGGGGTAAGGCACACCCATCTACCCCAGGTGGAGGTGGAGGTACAGACTGGAATAATGATCTCTTGTCGGGATTTAATGAGTTCGACTACTTTGCAGTGCAATTCTGTTAAAATGGATTTTATCAGCTTTCAAATTCAATTTATTATAAATTATGTTTAAAAAGTAGGCAAGTGATAATGAGGAGTCTTATTATTTGGATGAGTCATTGAAAACAGAAGAACTACCACCAATTGAAGGGGGCATCCAATTTTGGCTATTCCAGCCCCTCACTGGGGCTCTCTGTAGAATTGGAGGGTAGAATATTCCAGTTGTTGTACAGACCGTTCATCTTGGCTAGGTGCCCACTTGAACCTGGAGAGGTGATACCAACACTGATGTACAAGGAGCTTGGTAGCCGAAGGTAGTGAAGATCACAATATAGGGTACATTCCACTGAGGCTCTAAAGAGTTCCGAATTCTTGAGGAGCACTCAGTCCACATGGGAGAGTGGGGCAGGTTCAGGAGCAGTTGGGTCCACTGGCATGGGGGCAGGTAGGTTAACAGAGAGGAGACCATATGAGGAAGAGGTATGGTAGGTATCTGGTCAGCAGAGGGGTCTGGTCTTGGAGCTGGTAGCTCAGGAGGAATGGACTCCTAGATAGGAGTGTGAAAGGATTTAAACCTGTAGGGGAGTATCAGGTAAAGTAGGTAAGGGTGATAGGGAGGAGGGAAGCTCAAGATAACCTAAGCTCTAGAGAGAGCTTGGCAAGCTGCTGTTTGATGAGTCCATTGGCTCTATCATCCTTTCCTGAGGGTTGTGGCTGGTAAGGGATGTTGAGAGTTTCAGACACAAGCTCAGTGACCCTGGTGGTGAAGGCTGGACCATTGAGTGTTTGGATGGTCTGCAGCATGACAAACCAAAAAATTGTGTGTTCAAGGAGAACCTGAGCCACCATATCTGTTGTTTTCCTGGAGGTAGGGGAAAACAACACCCACCCCATAAAGATGTCCACAAGGGTTAGGCGATAGCATAACTTTATATGAGTGGTCATATGGGTGAAGCCAATCTCCCAAACCTGGCTCACTTGGTGCCCTTGGAGCAAGTACAGGAACTGGTGTATCTGGACTGCCCCCTGCAGGTTAACCTTAGCCATGTCTAGCAGGAAGAGTGGACCTGGAAAATGTGGGCTCTGAGGTCAAAGAGAGGAGCTAAAAAGTGGAATAGAACTTTGGGCCCAATGTGTAGCATTTAGTGGATATCAAAGATGATGGAGAGCATCTGATTCTAAGGAAAGATAAGGTTGTTATTCATATAGAACTATCCATCCTTTGTCTGTGTGACTCCTGTATCTAGGAGTGCATCTTTTTTCTGTTGGTATTCTGGCCAACAGGAGGGTTCTAGAAAGGGGCTATATCCTATGAATCCAGTGGAGCTTGAGATCAGCCCCAAGGCTACTGTGTCATCCCTAGCATTGCTCAGGGACATGAGGCATAGGGCTTCTACAGCTTCTGGGCAGGAATGAGGGGAGTAACAAAGGAAGGTAGGACAGGGAGGTCATTGCAAGATTTAAGGTAGGACTCTCTCAGGGTAATTTGTAAGTTTTTCTAGAACAGTGAGTAAAAGGCTTGGACCCATGAGGGCCCAAGGAGGGAAAAAGAAGAATGACTCAGAAGGACTGAGAGGAAATGGATGGAGTATACAATGATAGACTAGAACAGGGTGATCTTGAGGGCTTCCCAGGTGAGTTCTGCTGCCACAGCTAGGGTTCTCAACCAGGGCTGCCATCCATATGCAGTGGGATCTAGCTGTTTTGACAAAAAGGCTGTGTCACAATTGGAAGACCCAACAAGTTGAGCTGAAACACCTGAGTCCACTCCCATCCTCTCATCTGTAATGAGGTGGTAGAGGTAGGTGGGTGGCATGCATTCAAGAGTGCCAGGATAGAGGCCAGTAAGAGGGTGTCTTGAAATAAAGAGAACTAATGGCAAACTATGGCTGGGTGGGTGAGGGGCCAGGTGGGGGGTCTCTTTGGCTGCCTGATATAGGGACTTAGCTGTAATGGCAAAATTAGGGATCCAGTGACAGAAGAATCCCCAAAATTGAAAGGATCTGATCTCCTGTGGTTGGCTGCAAACCCCCAAGGCTCAGACTCAGAGATCCTGAACTAAGTGGAAGGCACCAGAAAGTTTGCACACCAGGAGAATTGAGAGTGTTACAAGGTGAGTTAATAGAAACTAGGAGTCTCTGAGGTAGGAAATGGGTAATGATAGGCTTGAGACTATGGTGGTGCTTTTCAGAGTTTGAAAATTGGGATCTAGAAGGGAAAGAAGAGGGGTCATTAAGGTGGATTAAGACCAGTTGGTGGTGGGTAGCAATCACCAGTGTGGAGCTATCTCATGCGTGGGGGTCGACCAGGTTTAGTATGACTGGGACAGAACAGTCTCGAGTTGGATCTGTGAGGCAACCAGGGGAAGAGGAAGATTGGAGTCAGGAGAGATTATAAGGGCCAAGAAAGGGTGGCCCCAAAGCAGCTAAAGATATTGTGGAAATTATTAAAATCCTGCCCTGGGGTTTCTGCCCCACCTTAGGTTATTGAGTTCCCAGATATAAAACACACACTCACAGCCCTTATATTTATAATAAATCTTAAGCAGCACAACAGCCAGGCAGCTGCCTACCCTCTATGCTGTTAGAATTTACTTTCCTATCGATAACCGTGGATTATGACAATTTACTATGTTCCAACTGAACTGTTCTTAACTCCAATTGAGAAGCAGGCCCTCAGGGCCACACTCTCTTGACTCTTAACCCATGGTGGCTCTCTCTCTCTTGCACCTTCCTCTTCCCCTTGTGGTCCTCCTCCAACCCTAAGCCCATGAAACTTAAACCCCACCTATGTCTCTTCTACCCAGCTATTAGCTGTTGGCATCTTTATTTACCAATCACAATTAACTGAGGGCAGAGTCACTTAGCTAGCATCTATGTGTGGATTCTTTTGTCTCTGGGGCAACCAGTTTTAGGGGACCCAAATTAGCATTAGAATACAAACAGCATCAGGCCAATCCACTACAGGATATTGTGGCCAAGTAAAGGCATTGGTCTGTAAGCAGGTGAGGGCAGGTAAAAGACAAGGTTGGAACCTGTTATTGGACAGTGAAAAAAGAAGGCAGACTGAGAATTTTTGAGAGACAGGATAGGAGGAAGAGAGAGAGGAAGGAAGAATGAAAGATGGAGGAAGAGAAAAATTATCCAGATTCTGTGTAGCTTCTTATAAGGGATGGATAATTACAGAACAAATTGTCTTATCTAGGTGGACAGTTTATAATGATATCAATTGGCTCTAAGTTCATTGTGTGGATATTTTGTAGGGTGAGAGTTTACTGATATAAATATGATTGATAAATTACAAGTCTCTAGAGTTTTGATTTTACAGGGTTACAGGGATTTGTGACTGCTAACCACAGGGGCAGATGGCTGGTAATGTGAGCATAATCCACAGCAAGAGAGCTGCGAGATGGGTGGTCAATACATGGAACTAGCCATATAAGCTGTGCAACCACTGGGGCGATAGAGTAGCCAGCACTAGTGTGGGATGGTGCCTTTTTTAATTATTTCATGCAATAGATGGCACCCAATGTGGGGGCAGGAATCCTCTAGAAATTCAAGATTCCTAGCCTATAGTTAGAAATTTAGTTAAAAATTTGGAGGTTTGGTGAGTGGGACTGTCTTAGGGTCTTATTGCTGTGAACAGACATTATGACCAATGTAAGTTTTATAAAGGACAACATTTCATTGAGGCTGGCTTACAGGTTCTTGCAAAACTTGGCAATATTTTCCAGACACTAATTGTCAATTATTTTTGATTTATACTTACACTTATCTATTTTAGTTTTATGTCTAAGCTTGGACAAACATCAACTATCTTGGCTAATATGTCTGGACCATAATTGGCATCATGGACATTTCCAAGTGTTGCCAAGGCAAATGTGACTGTTGTGGAGTAGAAGACTGAGAAGTGTCTAGGCAGATGCAAAATAAAGTTGAGATGAGATGGCATCCTGGTCATTTCAATAAACACCATGACCACAAACAACTTGTGGAGGGAAGGGCTTTTTTGTTTATACTTCTACACCATAATCTATCACCAAAGGAAGCCAAGGTTACCTGGCAGTAAACAAAGACTGAATTGGATCCCTGGACCTCACATATTGAAAGGAGACAGTTGACTTCTGGAAGTTGTTCTCTGACCACCACATATGCTCTGTGAGAGATGCATCTGACTCTCATTCACCCATAAGCCTAATAAAAATGGTGCCAGAGGCCAGCCCTGGTGGTTGTTCTTTCTTGTTCTTGGTTCTTCTTGAGGCAGTGGAGAGAGAACAGCATTGGCAGGGAAGGGGAGGAGGAGGAAGGCTTGGTCTTACAAGATTTTTAGGGTTGCTATATAATAATAAAATGTTTACCTGCCTTAAGTCTAAGTCACTTGCTGCAGTAGCTGGCCTGCCTGAGTTCCTCTGAGGCCAGAAACTATTTAGCACTTCATCATGAAACAGTAGTGAAAAGATTCATTGCTGGTGCTCCTTTCTCCGGTGAATCAGTCTGAAACCTCTCTAGATAAACTCGTTGACTCTTTGTGAACCAGAGAAGAAGGAAAGGAAAAGAATTAAGATGCTATACATAGGCAAATATGCACAGACGTATATATTTTCAAACATTCATAAACCCACACTCTGGCCTGGCCCGACCATCTATCACAATCAACTCCACAAATATTCATGCATGATTACACATATGCACATATACCTACACACAAACATATAGAAAAACAGACATACACACTTAGATAGATGGATGGATGGATGGGTGGATGGATGGATGGATGGGGCATAGATCCCCAAGCCAAACCATTCAATCAACAACTTTCATTTCCTTTCCTTTCCTTTTTTTTGTCTTTTCATACCCTTGTAGACAAAAAAAGTTCTTTAGAAAATTACTTGATAAAAGGTTACATAAAATAGGAGTTTCAGAAGGATGTTGATATTAAATTCAAAGCAGTGTTTCATTTTAATATTAAGCTCATAATAAGTTCAAAGCAATAGTTTTCACATGGCCTTGCCTTATTATAGTGTGTACCTGTGACTTTATCCTTGGACCTAAATATTTTTCCTTGAACACAAAATTGTCCCAAGTCTATTTATCTTTTTAGTGTGATTATGAAAGCTCATTGTATTTCTTATTATGCAAACTTTACTTACTATTCTGGGGAGTGGGCACATTCTATTCAAGATTCTAACTTTATTACATCTTTCTAACAACTAAGACCATCTCTGAAAACTTTCTTCTGAAAATTATTTGAATCAAGTCAGGAATTTTATAGACTTATTATCTATTGGTCTATATAGCATCCCTACAAGATAGCACGTCTTCATAGGTCTGCAGAGATCAACTCAAATGGGTATGCTAATACATAGTGATAGTTACATATTTAATAATAAAAGAAAAAGCATATTAATACCAGGAATCTTTACTAAAATGGATTTCTCCTGGGCCTTGCCTACTGGAGGCGTTGGATCATCTCAGGAAGAGCACCTGCTAGTGTTTAGCTTTTCCTATGATGGGTTCTGACACAATGGCTTTAAAGAAATTTATAAGCAAGGAACTGCAGAGATGGCTCAATGGTTACAAGAACTTTCTGTTCTTCCAGTAGGCTTCCAGAGTTAAGTTTCCAGCACCCTCACAACTGCCTGTAACTCCAGTGTCCAGGAATTCAACACATTCTGGCCTCCGTGGGCCTTTGCACATATGCACAGACACATAGACACAGGATAAAAATAAAATATCTTTAATCAGAATATTGTATGAAGAAATATTTTCTTTTTATATGCACTTTTAACTAAGTAGATATATAGTAAATATGTTTAAAAATAGATTGGAGCTACAGAGATAGCACGGCAATTAACAACACTTGCTGTTCTTCCAGAGGACCTGCATTCAGTTTGCAGCACCACATCAGGTAGCAAATGATCATGCATTACTCTAGTTCCCGGGAATCTAACACCCTCTTCTGATATTCAAGATATCAGGCGTACACTCACATACTCAGATGTAAATACACATCAACACACACACTTTAAAAAGTAAATCTTTAAATAAAGAAATAATTTGTTTTTACAAAATTATAAACAGAAGATCAGGGTTGTAGTTCTGTGGTCGAACACTTGTTGGTTCTATGCTGAGCACCTGGGGTGCTGGAGGTGGGGGGTGAACAGAAAGGAAAAGAAATTATACGTAGTACCAGGTACCATGAACATACGGACATTGAAAGTATGGGGAAAGAGATCATAAACAGAGCAACTCTCTCTATCTAAAGGGAGGAGCAGAGGAACTGAAGCAATGAAACAAGAGCTGCAAACAAGAGTCCTTGCCTGGGGTGCAGGAAGCCCTGAGCTTCAACCCCAGAAATTCACAGACTGGATCTGGTGGTACATGCCTGCAATCCCAGGACTCCACAGATACAGGCGGGAGGATCAGGAGTCCAAGTTTCTTTATTTGTCTTTTAACCCCTTGTCTTCAAAAATAAGTTTAGACCCCACTTCAATACTATGTTGAAGGAGATGCACAAAAACAAAAAACAAAGGCAACTCAAAAAAAAAAAAAGAAAGAAAAAGAAAAACACCATTGAGATCAACAATTTTCTAACCTTTTCCAAACAATTAAAACTGAAAAATTGGGGTATGGCATGGAAGTGCTTTATTTGTAAGCACTCTGTGAGTTCCTGGCCAGCCAAAGCTATACAATAGAGAGAACCTGTCTCAAAAAAAAATTGGTAGAAAATTGGACATAAATGCAAAAGTTTTAAGGGGCTGGTGAGATGACTCAGCCAACTAAATGTGATTGCTGTGCATCCCTGACAACCTGAGGTTCATCAAGCCAGATGTGGTGACACACATCTGTAATTCCAGCACTCTTGCAGGGAGATGAGAGGCCAAGATAGATGAGCTGCTGCTGGCCAGTTCTCATGGAGGACTTCACAGAGCACAGCAGAAACAAAACAGAGTCTTCCCTAGGAGGGTGGAAGGAGCACACACACTCTCACAAGATTGCTCTGACCTCTCGTGTGCCCTGTGGAGCACTCAGGCATGCACATGTACAAACACACGCACACTTATGTACATACACCAAAATCTACTGAGAAAACCTCACATGGTGTAATGTGTCTATCGGGCGGAGGTATTTGGGACACTAAAGCAAGAGGATCACTTCCCAACCTAGAAAACATAGTGAGATCTTCATCTCAAAAACTAAAATAATGATGATGATGATGATGATGATGATGATGATGATGATGATAATAATAATAATAATAATAATAATAATAATAATGGGCTAAAGAAGTAAAGGAACTTACCAAGCCAGACAACATATGAAAAGAGCTAAATTTAGAAAAATACCAAACACTCTAAATCCACAAGGGGGCCAGTGTAATGTTGGCAATGGGCCGTTTTAAGAGTTAGAAATTTTTATTTAACTAATTAATTTGTTTATTTGAGAACTCCTATTGTAGCCTGGGCTTGCCTTGAAGTTCAGTTTATACAATGAATAACATATTCGTGTGTGTGTGTGTGTGTGTGTGTGTGTGACTCCTGACTCCTGACTTTTTTTTAATATGCAAAGGTGAGGTTTATTACGGAGATCTATTACAGAGATCTCTGGGCTGACACGTATCCCACGTAGGAGACAGAGGTATCGATCCTGAGTGGCTGGGAGAAGGGCTTTTTAAAGGAAGAAGTCATAAGCTCCAGGAGATGGGGGGATGTCAAAAGGAAATACCAAAAATGTCACAAGGGGAAACTCTCAAAGTCACAGGATTGTTCTTAAGACTCTAGGGTTTGAATGAGGGGAAAGGTCAAGCATTCTCCTGAGAACAGATCCTGATTGTCCTTTAGGGTAAATGTTTGTCAGAGTTGATGAGGCATCTGCATCTGAAACACATCTTGTTAGGCTTGGCCGCTGGTTTTTGGAATACTCTCTTTTGGACACAATGGCTGGAGGGCACAGTGGGGGCTTGAACAAACATCACAGGAGCAGAACAAAACCCGTTACTCATTTACTCAGTTTGGTGATAAGCGGGAGGGTCACTGTCTCTCCTATTTTCTTGGTTAACTGTCAAGTTGTTAGAGGGCTCATGAAGTGAACATTTCTGGTTTCTTTAGAGACTCAGTTGTGTCATGTGATGTTTTTCTGGAAACTGTCTTATGAAAGAATGCTTTTGCTCAAGCAGACATGTGGGAGAGTATTTTGCTGAGAACAGACACTTAATGTTTTTCTGGAAGGTGTCTAGAAGAAGGGCATGTGATATTTTGCTAGATTGGACACTTCAGAGAACATGTGATGTTTGGAAAGGGTATAAATATAACCCAACAGACAGTGAACAACACTCACTGCGTGATATTGGTTCGCCTTGCCACTCTTTGCCTGTCTTCGTTGGGCCTTCCTGACACTGGTCTTTGCTGGCAATGCTGTGTGGTATTGGTTTAGCTTGCCACTCTTTGCTGATTATCATTTTTCATGATATCATAGAGAGAAATGCACCACTTCTGGTGGTGTTCTGGCAGCTTCTTGCCATTTCCTCAGACTCAGGCCATTGTCAGAGCCTCATGGTTTCTTCTGGATTGAACCACCATTGTTGATTTGTGAATGTTGTCTGCAAATGGATCGAGCTACCGCTGCTGATTCGTGTGAACTGAACTCTTGATATCCTGACAACACAGATTTGATTCGCCCCAAAGAATTATTTCTAAACAGGTCAACATCCTCCTTTGCCCTATTAACCTTTCCTTTCCTACTTCCTCTGGTGAGTGATGGGCTAGAAGAAAGGTTAAAGCATTTAAGTACATTAATTAGGTTTTGAAAAATAGAAACCTATAGGGAATAGACAGAAATATCCTCTAGAAAAAAATAATAAACAGGGACAATTGGGTGTTTTGTTTTTCCTCTTGGTTTTGAGACAAGGTTTCATTGTAGCCTAAGCTAGTCTCAGACTCCCTATGTAGGTAAGAAGGACTTTGAACTACTGACCCCCTCCAGCCACCTTGTAAGTACTGGGGTGAGGGTTGTACACTGTTACCTTATTTTATTTGGTGCTGTACCTAGGGTTGCTAGGCAAGCTCTCTACAACTAAATTCCTAGCCCCAAGTGATGGTATTTACAGAGATGATGGAGAGAGAGAAAGAGAGAGAGAGAGAGAGAGAGAGAGAGAGAGAGAGAGAGAGAGAGAGAGAGAGAGACCACGTGAGTGACCTTGTGTCAGTCACCACATACCTTCATTGTTTCCTGTTTACTTGTAGCACAGTAAATGACTTGGGACAACACACAAACTTGCAATAGTGGGTTTCCTGGACTGGGAGTTTAGACAACACGTATGTCAGAATCTCACAAGCATGTAGAAAAACATCATGTTTCCTGCGTTTTCATCTGGCAGCCTAATGGGGAAGTGTCTCTCTTCCGCATCACTAAGGTTGTTTGAAGAATTTTTTTTCCCTGGAAGATACGGGAATGAGCATAGTGGCTCCTTACAGGCTTTTGGCTCAAGGCCACCTTCCAGTCCATAGTTCCGGCTGTCATAGTTTCTCTTCTGTTGCTGTGATAAAACTCTCAGCCACTGTCCCATCAAAATAGAAGGAAGGAAGGGAGGAAGAAAGGAAGGAAAGAAGGAAGGAAGAAGATAGACTCTCAAGGGGAAAGGAAATCAGTTCACATTTCATCACATGGGATAGTCAAGGTGGCAGTAACTCAAAGCAGTATGCATTACATACGCAGTTAGACCAAGACAGCAATGAGCACATGCATGTTAGCACGCAGTTTACTAAGAGCACACAAGTGCTGGTGCTCAGACCACTTTCTCCACTCTTACACAGTCTAAGATCCCTGTTTAGGGAAGGATCCTTACCACAGTGGCTATGTACAGTTTTAGTAACTCACCCAAGACCAGGCAGGCCAATTTATAGTTCTCTAACTTAGAAGCCCTATCGGGAATCGGCTATACGTAATAATACTCTTGACCATGGAAACGCTTCAATCCTCTACATGTGTTGTGTGACTCTTCTGGATCACAGAGGCCACCACAGTATCGTCACAGTAAATTAATTACAACATGTACAGTAGTAGTATCCTGTGTGCGGGTTTTAACATGTGCTTTCGAAAGTCTTCAAGTGTAAGATTCTGAGTCACTTTGTAGACACCATTGTACATTTCACAGCCAAACTGGTATTGTTGTAACTCTGCTTCCAGAGAAAGTCAGCAGCCTTTATAGCAGCTGAAGACATACAGTTGTGAGAGACATGGTGGGGAGTAATTAGGTCATTATGGTGACTCCCAGTGAAAAGCTCTCAGGGAGAACTTTCCCTCGGGATGGAGACCCTCTAACTCCAAAGACCAGACCGAGACACCACAGGATGCAATCAGCAAGAGGATTTGGTTTATTGTCGGGATACACAGGCACAGGCACCTGCGGGCGCTTCAGTCACTCGGGGGACTGGCGCGCCCCATGGAACCAAGGATGGGCTTTTATAGGATTTTGGGGAGCAGAAGCAAGCATACAGAAGCAGATGCATGGTTACAGGGATATAATTGGTGGATTCTAATATGGCAAGGGTTTAGCCCGGGGGCAAGTTTCCTAGCTACCTTCCTGAAACATAAGGACTGACTCGGCCCCCCAAGGGTTCAGCCTGGGGGCAAGTTTCTTAGCTACCTTCTTGGAACATAACGGCTGACTCGGCCCCCCACCAGGGTGTGGGACCTCTCCCGGGGCTTTTCTCATTGTCAGGTGCTCAACGGCAGTCCTCCTGTTGCCAGGCCTTCAACCAAACACATCTTGTTTGGCAGCCGCTGTGTACTCAGTGTTCTAACCTTTCTCTGAACCAGTCATCTTAAATATAGCCTTGCAAAATGGCGTTACTGCTGCTAAGCTGGGGTCTTTCATTCCCCCATTTTTTTTTTTTTGCTAACTTTGAGTGAAATCTTTCACTCGACTTGGTCAAGAAATTTCTGTCTGGTGGGGGCTTATTTCCCCACTGACTCTAGGCCACAAAAGGACTAGGAGGAGCCACGTAGGAGTTTTAACTTTAAGGTTTGGAGTGCGCTGAACTCTCCATGTCTGGGGTGTAGTGTTGTGATTAGTCAATTCCTCAGACCGGACTGCCTTGACGTGTGGTGCGTGGATCTAAGCCGAGACTCCGTCTACCTTTAGGGCGGTCGGGGTAGTCAGGAGGACGGTGTAGGGTCCTTTCCACCGTGGCTCGAGATTCTTGGTCTGGTGTCTGCGCACCCACACGGTGTCTCCAATCTGGAACGGGTGTGGCACCACCGGATGCTCAAGCTTGTCCTGGTAAGCAGTGGCCAAAGGTCTCCAGACGTCTCTCTGCACAATCTGTAGGGCCTGTAAATGGGCCCTCAGAGAAGGGCTGTCAACAAAATCAGCAATGTTTGAATCAAAGAAATGGACAAATGGGGGTGGTGCTCCATACATTATTTCAAAAGGAGTTAGACCATGGGGGCCCGGGGTATTCCGGGCCCGATATAGAACTAGGGGAAGGAGGGCCACCCAATCCTTTGAGCCAGTTGCAAGCGTAAGTTTGGATAAAGTCTCCTTAATTGTTCTATTCATGCGTTCTACCTGACCTGAACTCTGGGGTCTATAGGCACAATGTAATTTCCAATCAATCCCCAGCAATTTGGCCACCAACTGACTTACTTGGGAGACAAAAGTGGGCCCGTTGTCCGACCTCAACGCTTGAGGCATGTCATACCTGGGAAAGATTTCCTCGAGGAGCTTCTTGGTGACCATTTTTGTAGTCTCGTGCTTCATGGGGAAGGCTTCGACCCATCCTGAGAAGGTGTCTATAAACACTAGGAGATACTTGTATCCATATATACCTGGTTTAATTTCAGTAAAATCAATTTCTCAATGGATGTCGGGACGGTGTCCCCTAGGACGAACTCCTTGTCCAATCATGGTCCTTCTCGGGTTAACCTGAGCGCACGCTTTGTAACTCTCAGTCACCTTTTGTATCGCTTTGTCCCGATTTAAAAAACACAGATTTATCTCTTCTTGATCTAGTCATCTTTTTAAACCCCAAATGGGTTAATTTATGTAAAAAGGAGATCAATTTAAAAGTCATTTTTATTGGCATAACTGTCTTTCCTTTGTAGACCCACTGTTTTAGTTGAGGGTGGTAGATGGCCCCCATTTTTTTTTTAGGAGCTCTATGTCCTCATGGGCATAAACCCAACTGGTTTGTCCCACTGGTGGGGGCGTGGGTTGGTCTGGGCTATTTAAGGGCAAGATTTGTTTGTTCATGGCCGCTTCTCACGCCGTGGCATCGGCCAGCCGGTTTCTTTGTGCCTCTGGGTTGTGCCCTTTCTGGTGTCCTGGACAATATATAATATTCAGTCTTTTGGGCAAGAATAGGGCTTCTAAGAGGGCCAGAATTTTAATATCTTTACCCTCAGATGTGAGCAGCCCCCACCTCCGGTAGATCTCCCCATGGATGTGTGCCGTGGCAAAGGCATAACGGCTGTCTGTATATATATTTAGCCTCTTACCTTTTGTCATCTTGAGCGCCTGAGTCAAGGCGATGAGTTCAGCCCGTTGTGCAGAGTTATTAGCAGGCAGGGCTTTCACCCAAATCACTTTGTCCTCCGTAGTGACCGCAGCTCCAGCCTTTTTGTTCTCCCTCTGCCAAGAAGCTGTTGTCATCCGTGTACCATGTGTGGTCAGCATTCTGAAGAGGCTGGTCCGATAGGTCCGGCCTGGTTCTATGTATTTCTGCGAGGATTTGTAGTCAGTCATGCTGTTCTGTCTCCTCTGGTAGAGGAAGCAAGGTGGCAGGATTGAGGGCGACTACGGGCCCAAACTGAACCCGTTCTGCATCCAGTAACAAGGCTTGGTGTGAGAATTAGAGAGCCAGCGGTCTGGGGGCTGCTTTACCAAGGCCTCCACTGCGTGGGGTGCTAGGATGGTGAGTGGCTGTCCCAAAGTCAATTTTCCAGCGTCCTTGATCAGGACAGCAATAGCAGCCACCATCTTTAGGCACGGTGGCCAGCCGGAGGCCACAGGGTCCAATTTCTTAGACAGGTAGGCCACAGGGCGTTTTCAGGGTCCCAACCTTTGTGTTAGGACCCCTTTAGCATACCCCTGTTTCTCATCGATGAACAGTTCAAAAGGTTTGTAGGAGTATGAGGGTGGGATGTTGAACCCTAAAGTCAGGAGCAAATTGTAAGGGTTTGGAACAGTCGGATGAATATCTTCTATCCTCTTGTTGACCTTTCTCAAGTCTTGTATTGGCCTATAAGCTCCAGTGCCAGGTTTCTTAACAGGCAGAAGAGGCGTATTCCAAGGCGACCGGCAGGGGATTAGGATGCCTTGATCTAGAAGCCTCGTAATGTGAGGCCTTATACCTTGATAAGCTTCATGTGACAGGGGGTATTGTTTTATGGAGACTGGAGTTGTAATTAAGGGGGGCTGTTGGAGCGCCAACCCCATCCCACCAGTCTCTGCCCAAGCCAGTGGAAAATTCGTGACCCAAGTGTCTATTTCTAGGGATTGTGGCTTGTCCTGTCCCAGTTCATATAGTCTATATTCATAGAACTTGAAGGGGAGTTCCGTGGGGGCCAGTTATTCGGGCCCCTCTTTCCTCAAAATGAATTTGTGCTTTTAGTTTGGTGAGCAGGTCACGGCCCAGCAGAGGGTACGGGCAGTCCGGAACATGTAAGAAGGAATGGGTCACCTTACCGGTAGCCAGCTGAACCCGGCGGTCCATAGTCCATCGGTATTGTTTCTCACCAGTAGCTCTTTGTACCCAGGCCGTCCGGTCGCTGAGTTGTCCTGAAGCTTGGGTGAGGACTGAATGCTGGGGTCCTGTGTCTACCAGGAAAGTAACCGGCTGCCCCCCAACTTTAAGCGTTACCCTGGGCTCAGGGGGGGGGGCTCCTGGCCCTGACCTCCCTAATCTTTATCTAGAGCCAAGAGGGAGGTTCGTGGTCGAGGCTTTCGGGGTCCACCAGGCTTCTTGGGGCACTCTCTGGCCCAGTGCCATTTCTCTTTGTAATAGGCACATTGATCTTTATCCAGCTTCAGCCCCTTTCGAGCTCCCCCCTATCTCCCTTCCTTTTTTGGCCCTGAACTACGGCGGCCAAGATTCGACTCAATTCTTTGTTTCTTTTTTTATCTCTCTCTTATTAAAAATCTTTTTAGCTTCTTTAAGTAAATCCTGTAATGTATAGCCCTGTAAATTTTCTAACCTCTGTAACTTAGTCCTGATATCTGGAGCAGCCTGCCAGATGAAGGACATAGAGACACTCGTCATTTGTCCTGGGTCATCTGGGTCATAGGGAGTGTACATACGGTAGGCCTCCTTAAGTCTCTCTAGAAAGGCGGAGGGAGTTTCCCCTGCTTCCTGTAATACCTGTTTTACCTGAGCCAAATTAGTAGGGCGTCATAGCCCCTCGGAGACCCGCTAGAAGCAACTGGCGATAAAGGCGTAGGTGTCCCTTACCTTCAGCTGTATTAAAATCCCAGTTTGGTCTTCAGGCAGCTGGGTGGGATGCCCATCATCTCCCAGAACATGCTTTCTAGCCTCTAGGAACACTCCTTGTTTTTTTTTTTTCTGAGGTTAAGAGGGCCTGTAAGAGCTGTTGGCAGTCATCCCAAGTAGGCTGGTGGGTAAGTAAAACAGATTCTATTAGGACGGTGAATGCCACCGGATCTTTGGAGAAAGAAGGGTTGTGTTGTTTCCAATTGTAAATGTCAGCTGCTGAAAACGGCCAGTATTGGGTCTGGCCACCGGTTCCCTGTCTAAGTGGGAAAGCCTGGGAGGTTGAATCTGGCATCACCTCGCGCTTATTGCGCAATCTCCCTGCGACAGGGGAGAAACCCTTATCAGACTGTGGCCCGGCAACTGATCTGGCCGGCGGCTCTGCCTCCTCCGTTTCAGCCGGGCCTGTCAGAGAGAAGATCTATGAGAGGGGAGTTTGGGTCTGCCGGGAGGACAGGTTTCTTAGAAGGCTCTGATTTCACAAAGGTAGAGAGAGGAAGACGTGGCTGGCAGACCGGGCGGGGCCGAGGGGACAGGCTGGGGGTTGAGGGGAGGCCAATTCGGGTCCACGAAGGGTTCCGCCTGGGGGGGGGGTTAAGGCGAGACTCTCTCAAGTGATAATATCCGAAAGTGGGCCACTCGGATGTGTAGAGAGTCTGTCATTTTCCTTTTTTAACCTCGATGGACTGGTTGTGTGTCCGGTCGTGGACGTCTTTCTAATGATCAAGAGTGAGACTTAGGGGCGTTGTTAGGGACTGTCCCATGTTAGTTCTAAGGAAGATTAGAACACAGAGAAAACAAACAACACCAACAGTCAAACAAACAACAGACAGGCGTGCTGCACGGCTTTGGTACCAAACTGAAAGCAAAAAGTCAGATGGAGGTGGCAAAGGTCCGGGGCCCTCTGAAAGCCAAAAATACAGACAGAGGTGCCGTTAGTCCGGATCTTTCTCCTCTCCCAGATTGGGCCCCGAAAAGTCGGGCCCCTAACACCCTTGGAACGTCTTCCAGGGCTGCGGGGCAAGAAGTCCGAGCTCCTCAGCTCCTTCTTCGTCCCGCCCAAATTCCAAACAACCTGGCTGAGCGCTCACAGAACAGACCTGGCTGAGCGCTCACAGAACAGACCCGGCTGAGCGCTCACAGAACCTGGCTGAGCGCTCACAGAACAGACCTGGCTGAGCGCTCACAGAACAGACCTGGCTGAGCGCTCACAGAACAGACAGAATAAGGCAGAACGAGACAAAATCAGACAGACAGACAGACGCCGGCCGGCTTACCTCCCAGTGGGTGGTCGGTGGTCCCTGGGTGGAGGATCTCCTTTCCCGGCCAATGCACCAAATGAAAAGCTCTCAGGGAGAACTTTCCCTCGGGATGGAGACCCTCTAACTCCAAAGACCAGACCGAGACACCACAGGATGCAATCAGCAAGAGGATTTGGTTTATTGTCGGGATACACAGGCACAGGCACCTGCGGGCGCTTCAGTCACTCGGGGGACTGGCGCGCCCCATGGAACCAAGGATGGGCTTTTATAGGATTTTGGGGAGCAGAAGCAAGCATACAGAAGCAGATGCATGGTTACAGGGATATAATTGGTGGATTCTAATATGGCAAGGGTTTAGCCCGGGGGCAAGTTTCCTAGCTACCTTCCCGAAACATAAGGACTGACTCGGCCCCCCAAGGGTTCAGCCTGGGGGCAAGTTTCTTAGCTACCTTCTTGGAACATAACGGCTGACTCGGCCCCCCACCAGGGTGTGGGACCTCTCCCGGGGCTTTTCTCATTGTCAGGTGCTCAACGGCAGTCCTCCTGTTGCCAGGCCTTCAACCAAACACATCTTGTTTGGCAGCCGCTGTGTACTCAGTGTTCTAACCTTTCTCTGAACCAGTCATCTTAAATATAGCCTTGCAAAATGGCGTTACTGCTGCTAAGCTGGGGTCTTTCACCAGGGCAAGGGGTAAGTGGTAGACTCAGAAAGCATGTTAAGCCGGCAAGAATAAATTATTATAAATCAGCTAGATTTTTCCAAGCCCCAGTTTCTGTCTTCTAGTCTTGTTATGTGTTTTTCTTCTTCTTGCAAATACTTCCACATGGTTCCAAAAGCTGATGAATTTTGGCCATTTCGCATAGAAAGAAAAAGAATGAAAAATTGGGGTATGACATGGAAGTGCTTTATTTGTAAGCCAGGAAAGAAATTAAGAGTTAAAACTATTTAAAACAATTATTATAATTTATTGAGATTGGGTTTCTCTGTGTGGCCCAAGCTGGCCTGGATTTGCTTGTAGATTAGGTTGGCTTCAGGCTCCCAAGCGATCTAACTATCCTTGCCTTTGTCTCGTAAGCATTGAGATCAAAGGCCTGGATTTATTTATTCATTCATGTCCCCTTAAAAACATTTAAAGCAATTTCCATCTATGAAGTCCCCCTTCCATGGAGATTAGTATCTCCGTGGATAAATAAATATACTCATATCCCCTTCCTCTTTATATAAATTAAATTAATTTCCTTTCCTACATTTAACGTCATTGAAATTCCCTTCGATTTACTGCATAAGCCTCTCTTCAGGCCAACGTAAGTGTCACGTGATAGGCTAAACAGTCCCAGAATTCCCGTGGAGCCCACGTTGAAAGAAACCAGTTGCTTAAGATAGCATTGACATCTTAATTTTTTTTATTTATTTATGTATTTATTTAATGTATAGGAGTATGTTCTAGCTGTCTTCAGACACAGCAGAAGAGGCCATCACATCCCATTACAGATGCTTGTGAGCCATCATGCGGTTGCTGGGAATTGAACTCAGGACCTCTGGAACAGAAGTCAGTGCTCTTAAATGCTGAGCCATCCCTCTAGCCCGGTTTATTTTATTCTCTATACTTTTTTGATTGCAGGATGCCTTGCTTTCTACACTGTCTACAGGGGCTTTTAGCATCCTGGAGATTAAGCCGCATTTCCATAGTAGCACAGAGCAGCATCTGGGAAGACCTCAGGCTGAAGCTTGCTGCTTGGTGTGCTGTTTGGTTCAGTTTGGGGAGTGCAGCGGTGTCTTAGCGTACTCATGCTATGAACCCCAGAACCATGCACGCCAAATTAGCACAGATTTTGTTCGAACATGGCGCAGCTTGGGGAAATACCGTGAGGCTAAAAATCAATTCTCCCACCTCCTAAACCTAAAGGGACAGCGTGCATTTTCCATTTGGGGATCTGAATTGGTTTTTTTTTTTTGTTCTTTTTTTCGGAGCTGGGGATCGAACCCAGGGCCTCGCGCTTCCTAGGCAAGCGCTCTACCACTGAGCTAAATCCCCAGCCCCTGTTTTTTTTTTTTTAAAGTTGCGTTTTTGCCAGACGTTGAGGTGCCATTATTTTTGTAGAAATTATTTAATCCCAATCTGGGGTTTCTACCCTGCCTTTGACCATTTAGTTCCCCGTTAGGACACACACAACCTTTATATTTCAGTAAACCTTAAACAGCACAAGAGCTGGGTAGCTGCTTACCCTCTATGCTATTAGAATTTACTTTCCTACTGATGATCCCGAGTTGTTACGTACGATGTTTCATCTTAACTCCAATTGGCCAGCCCTTAGTGTTAGTGTGAGAACCCTGTCAGAAATAGCAGGTCACAGGAAATACCACAAATTCCACAAGATGGGCCGGACAGTGCCAAATGTAGGAGACAACCTTCCCATTCGAGTTGACCAATAATTTTAAACGTTGCTCAGGGTAACCAATCACAGTCGTCCAACTCAGGCGACTGCTGAATTCCCCGCCAAAATGTTTATAAAAAGTGTGTGCTTTGTGAGCTCGGGGGTCTCCTCTTGCCTGCGTGCTGGGGGACCCCAACTGTACGTTGGAACAATGAACTTCTTGCGGCTTACAGTGATTCCAGTCTCTGTGGCCTTATTGAGTGGGGGGGTCTTCCGACTCTTACACTGGCATTCCTCTAGGCTCTGCCCCACAGTTATCTGGCTAGGTATACCAGACTCACTATAGAAGGGACTGCTTGCCCAACCCTCTTACTCTCTGCCCTTTTCTCCCTGACCTCTTTCTCCCCTTCCCCCTACACCCTCTCTCTCCACGTGTTCCTGATTGGCCTCTCCTCCTTCTTCTCCCATCTCCTCCCTCTCCTCCTCCCCCCTCCTCCACCTCCTCCCCCACCTCTTCCTCCTCCCTGCTCCTTAACCTTCTCCTCCACCTCCTCTTTCTCCCCCTCCTCCACCTCCTCCTTCACCACCTCCCCTCTTCCTCTTCCTCTTCCTCTTCCCCCTCCTTCCCCTCCTTCAGCTCCTCCCCCTCTTCTTCCTCACCCTCAGTCGCCCCTGTCTCTCTCTCTCTCTCTGTCTCTACTCCCTTCCCAACTCCACTTCCCACGCCCTAAATAAACTCTATTCTATACTATATTCATTGCACGGCTGGCACTTCAGGGGGAAGGGATGCCTCAGCCTGGGCCCACAGAGGCACTCCGCCCAGCTCACCATACTCACCTCTATCAACGCATCCAGCTCCACTTTTAAAAACTGTAACACTGGTGCTGTGAGACTCAGGGTAGAAGCTCGCAGAGTAGAAGCTCCCGTACCAGCATACGGAATTCCAGCCAAATCAGACCGCTTGATAGACCTATCTATTCAAACACTGGTGAATTGGTAAGCTCCCTCCGCACACTGGTCAGCATAAATGTCCCCTGGTCCCAGGGGAGGGCTATTGAGCCCCCAGCCTTGGGGTTCCTTGGGGATGGAGGCATTCACAGTCTTTATGAATGGCCTTCCCATTGACCCTTCCTTCTACGACATTTTCTCTTGGGTGAGATTCTTCCTCTCCTCTGAGTCCAGTTCCTTTTCTCGTTGTTATGAAACCCCAGGCCTGGGTGAACCACTCTCTCAAAATCGCTCAGGGCACTTGCCCTGAGCTCGGCCCTCAAGTTCACTTTGTGAAAACCTAATGGTCTGGCTGGCTATTATTTCTAGCTACTGCCTTTGTCCCCAGGATGCCGAAACGGACAGATTGCTAGCCTCTACTCTCACCCAGAAGGAATGTCTTCACCCCATGCTTCCCGGTCTAATCACCGGCTAAATTTGGCTTCTATTCCCACCAAGCAATAACTAAATGCCAACTTACTGGCGCTTTAAAAACACACTTATCCAAGTCCCTCACCAGCCATTTCTGGGCTTTTCCCCTCCCCCCTAATTCTCTTGCAGCTTGCTCTCCACTCCCGGTTCCCATAACTCCTGACTCTGCTGCTGCCTCTCGCTCTCTCGCTCCCTACCACTGCCACCAGACTAGCCTCAGCTCTCCGCTTTCTGCCTTGCTCTCTTGCTCCCTGCCCAGCCCAACTCCACAGCAGCCAGGCCAGCTGGCTGAAGCTCTGACAATAAGGACAGCATGCACTTCCCCTACCCGGTGCTCCGTGATGTAGGTACACAACGCTTGTAAGCCAGGGGTCACAGCCGAGCTACTCTCTGCACAGCAACAAAGGTTGTCTGTGGTGACAGGAAAAGGGCTATGTCCACCAGGCCAAAAAAACGTGCCTGTTTGTCTCTGTGTGTTTTTATGTTTTCATCTGCTGATGCATAACCACTTCTGCCATTCCAAGACATAACAAACACACGACTTTCCTCCGGGCAGAACTGCCACTTCAGGGGTGTCTTAACTAGGAGCAGTCCTGTGACTGTCCGATATCTTTATTGTGGGCAGATAAGGTTTTACCATGCAATTGCTTCAGCGCCATCTTACCTAAGGGCAGTCACATGGCAGACTGTAGTTTCAGCGCCATCTTAACTAAGGGCAGCCCCATGACCATCCACCATCTTTGTTATGCGCAGTTCCCACCTCACTGCCTTAAGACAAACTGACTTAAGACTCCAAAGACACTTTCCAGTTAGAATACGCTTTTGTTCTATTTTGCCTTGGTAAATAATGATTTTTAAACAGTGAAAGAGTTAAAGATCACTGACTTAAATATATGTTTATCCTTGTTTTTGCTACTGTCATTAAGTCGCAGTGTACTCTATTTGCTAGATTCATCTAGGATGAGTAAGTAAACAAACACAGATTGTCTAACCCAGATATGCTTAATAGATAATGAAAGGAAAATTATACGGATTTAAGGTTTAAAAATATAAAATTAAAAGAGTAAGTTTCAAAATCCACAGACTAAGGGCTAAACGCTGTCTAGGCAGGATGGGGTCCCGCCCTGCCGCCAGAACTAGCAGGCCATAAAGATAAAGAAAAGGAATGCAGGAATCAGCTCAGGCTATCAGGAATGACTCATAAACCAAATGGTAGGAGGACATTTCCCCCAGCTTACTCAGGGTCATATTTTAAGTAGATGTCCTCCAGCCCCTGATAAGCCCCTGCCTTCTAGCACGTACTCTTCTGCTTTGTTCTCACTGCTATGTTTAAATGAGCCAATTGTGTGTAACCTCGCCAAAAGCCCCTAGCTTTCCCTATATAAACCCCTGACTTTTGAGTTTCAGGGTCGACTCCTCTGTCTCCTGTGTGAGATACGTGTCGTCCCCAGAGCTCTGGTTCCTCAAATACACCTCTTGTTTATTACATCAAGATCGGTTTCTCGTGAGTTCTTGGGGGTTGCGTCATCTCGAGATTTGAGTGGGGGGTCTCCCCGCTCTGGGGGGTCTTTCATTTGGGGGCTTGTCCGGGATCTTGCAACCACCCACAACTCTGAAGACCTTCTTGGAGGTAAGGGGAATCCCCAATTGTGTCTGAGTGTGCGGCCGCTGTCTGAGTCTGTCTCTGTTTTGGTTCCGCCGTGTGTGGGTGTGTGTGTGTCTCAGTATCGGTCGGTGTTAAGAAGGTGGATGTGTATTCCCACCGGGGTGGATGTGTATTCCCGCCCTGTGCTAGAAGGTGGATGTGTATTCCCACCCTGTGCTAGGAGAGTGGACGTGTATTCCCACTCTGTGCAGCTGCCTCTGCGGTCGCAGAAGGGGGGATGCCCCAGTCCCACAGGCTGCAGCCCTGGAAGATGTTCCACGGGTGGAGAGCAGTCGGGAGAGCCCAGCTGTGGGCAGTCAGGAGGACCTGACTGTGGTTTTCTGGAACAAAGGAGACGGAGTGCTCCTTTTACCTAGGCGGGAGTGGATGAGGAATCCCACTCCGTCGGAGGTCGTGTTTGGCTGCCTATTTAAGTCAGGCGCGGACGAGTGTGCTTGGACATGTTAGTGTCTGTTGTCTGTATTCTGTTTCTGTGTTTGGTGTTCTTTTTCTTTGCCATGGGGCAGACTGTGACAACCCCTTTGTCTTTGATGGTGGACCATTGGATGGACGTTAGGGCAAGAGGACACTCTGGAATCCTGTTGGTGAAAAGCTCTCAGGGAGAACTTTCCCTCGGGATGGAGACCCTCCAACTTCAATGACCAGGCCGAGACACCACAGGATGCAATCAGCAAGAGGATTTGATTTATTGTCGGGATACACAGGTACCTGTGGGCGCTTCAGTCGCTCGGGGGACTGGCGCGCCCACGGAACCAAGGATGGGCTTTTTTATAGGA
This sequence comes from Rattus norvegicus, assembly GCF_021556685.1. NCBI lineage: Eukaryota > Metazoa > Chordata > Mammalia > Rodentia > Muridae > Rattus > Rattus norvegicus. The sequence continues at coordinate 7,425,263 of NC_141545.1, forward strand.
TTTTGGGGAGCAGAAGCAAGCATACAGAAGCAGATGCATGGTTACAGGGATATCATTGGTGGATTCTAATGTTTCCTAGCTACCTTCCTGAAACATAACGGCTGACTCGGCCCCCAAAGGGTTCAGCCCGGGGGCAAGTTTCCTAGCTACCTTCCTGAAACATAACGGCTGACTCGGCCCCCCAAGAGTTTAGCCCGGGGGCAAGTTTCCTAGCTACCTTCTTGAAACATAACAACTGACTCGGCCCCCCAAGAGTTTAGCCTGGGGGCAAGTTTCCTAGCTACCTTCTTGAAACATAACAACTGACTCGGCCCCCCACCAGGGTGTGGGACCTCTCCCGGGGCTTTTTCTTATTGTCAGGTGCTCAACCCCAGTCATCCTGTTGCCAGGCCTTCAACCAAACATCTCCTGCTTGGCAGCCGCTGTATACTCAGTGTTCTAACCTTTCCCTGAACCAGTCATCTTAAGTACAGCCTTGCAAAATGGCGTTACTGCTGCTAAGCTGGGGTCTTTCATTCCCCCATTTTTTTGCTAACTTTGAGTGAAATCTTTCACTCAACTTGGTCAAGAAATTTCTGTCTCTTGTTGTCTCAGCCTATGGTACTGCTGCGTCAGTACGAGGGTCTGAATGACTGAAAGTCTATCCCTCATGAACTGTACCAGCCTATTAAGGATGCAGGGTCCAAAAAGAAGAATTAGGAGAAGAATAAGTAGGGGTCCCATCAGGGTAGACAGGAGGGTAGCAAACCAAGGGGATCGGTTAAACCACCCCTCGAACCATCCCTGTTGGGAATCAAACAGTTTTTGTCTTTGGGCCAGGCGTTCTCGAAGCTTAGCCATATTATCTCTTACTATTCCAGTATGGTCTGCATAGAAACAGCACTCTTCTTTTAGAGCAGCACATAATCCACCCTCGCGGAGGAACAACATATCTAGCCCTCGTCTATTTTGGAGGACCACTTCAGACAACGATGTTAAGGACTTTTCTAATGCACTCACAGACTCTTCTATAGCTTTAAGATCTGCATTCATGGCTGCTTGTAACTGACGGAAATGGCCAGTTTCAATGAGTGCAGTGGTCCCGGTCCCTATACCCGTGGCCACTCCCCCCAAGGTGATTCCTCCTAGGAGTAAAGCTAAAGTCAGGGTGGCAGGCTCTCGTCGAAAACGAGTCTGTTTCTCAAAAAACGAGTATATATACTCGGATTCATGGTAGGTGACTTTGGGCCAAATTTCTACTAATACACAATAGTCAGAGGATTGGTTGAGGACTGTGGCTGAGATACAGGGTGTTAGTCCGGTATTGCAGGCCCAGTATGTGCCTTTTGGGGCTGACAGGAAGTAGTTCCCGATGGGAATCTTCTGAGTGGTGTTGCAGAGGGTCTGGTGTGTGTGGGGTACATTCCCCAAGCAGAGCCCTCGTCCCGAGACCTCGGGCAGAGTTAGTCTGTGGCTGGGGGTATTGGCACAACTGTCTGGGGCAGCAGTCAGGTTGGTGTAATTTCCAATGACTGCTACCCCTTCATAATAGGGCGGACCGGAAACGAGACACAACCAGCACTCCTGAGTCCTAAAAGGGTCTGAATAGTTGAGAGCCAGATATGCACCAGCCACCAAATTGAATAATCGATCCCCGGTGCCTGGCGATGGGGAGATCAAAATGGTGGAGCCCCCCGTTGTGGAGAAGGGGCTTGTGGGAGTACTACCAGGGGCCTGGGTGACCTTAGGCAATGACGGGGGTTGGGCTTGTGCCGGGAGCGAGGGAGGCTTCTGATCTGGTAGAACTGGGTTGGGTCCAATGGGTCGAGTGGCCAGGGGAGAGACTTGTCTATTTAGAGAGAACAGACCCACCGGATCGGTCCCTGTGACGTATAAGCGCAGGCCCCAAGATTTGGGCCCGTCCCAGGTCGCTCTTCTACCTGAGTCGGTGAAGTGGAGGACGAGGGGATTGCATTTCGCGTCCCGTTTACACAAGGTGTAAGGAGGCCGACCGTCTCGTTTCAGAGTTATCAGGTCCCAAGATGAGGATGGCTTCCAATACGCATCCCCAGTAGTCTCACATCCCCACTGGGCACAGTACCCACTCCCCGGCCCTCCGCACTGCCGGCTCACTCTGTGTCCAGGGCAAACGTAGATCTCTTTGCTGTGGGAAGCCGGACCGCAACCATAGTAGGTGGTTGAGGGATGCCAATTATGGGTAGTGCCAGGCTCCCACTTGTAGTCTATCACATCACAAAGGTCAAAGTATAAGGGAGGGAAGGCATCGGCCAGTGTCCCCCTTACGGAGGTAGCATTAGCCAGCCTTCCTGTCATGAGATTAGTGACTATCCAGGTAATGTTATAAATGTGGTGGGGGCTTATTCCCCCACTGACTCTAGGCCACAAAAGGACTAGGAGGAGCCACGTAGGAGTTTTAACTTTAAGGGGTTTGGAGTGCGCTGAACTCTCCATGTCTGGGGTGTAGTGTTGTGATTAGTCAATTCCTCAGACCGGACTGCCTTGACGTGTGATGCGTGGATCCAAGCCGCAACTCCGTCTACCTTTAGGGCGGTCGGGGTAGTCAGGAGGACGGTGTAGGGTCCTTTCCACCGTGGCTCGAGATTCTTGGTCTGGTGTCTGCGCACCCACACGGTGTCTCCAATCTGGAACGGGTGTGGCACCACCGGATGCTCAAGCTCGTCCTGGTAAGCAGCGGCCAAAGGTCTCCAGACGTCTTTCTGCACAATCTGTAGGGCCTGTAAATGGGCCCTCAGAGAAGGGCTGTCAGTGAAATCAGCAATGTTTGAATCAAAGAAATGGACAAATGGGGGTGGTGCTCCATACATTATTTCAAAAGGAGTTAGACCATGGGGGCCCGGGGTATTCCGGGCCCGATAGAGAACTAGGGGAAGGAGGGTCACCCAATCCTTTGAGCCAGTTGCAAGCGTAAGTTTGGATAAAGTCTCCTTAATTGTTCTATTCATGCGTTCTACCTGACCTGAACTCTGGGGTCTATAGGCACAATGTAATTTCCAATCAATCCCCAGCAATTTGGCCACCAACTGACTTACGTGGGAGACGAAAGCGGGCCCGTTGTCCGACCCCAACGCTTGAGGCATGCCATACCTGGGAAAGATTTCCTCGAGGAGCTTCTTGGTGACCATTTTTGCAGTCTCGTGCTTTGTGGGGAAGGCTTCGACCCATCCTGAGAAGGTGTCTACAAACACTAGGAGATACTTGTATCCATACATACCTGGTTTAATTTCAGTAAAATCAATTTCCCAATGGATGCCGGGACGGTGTCCCCTAGGACGAACTCCTTGTCCAATCATGGTCCTTCCCGGGTTAACCTGAGCGCACGCTTTGCAACTCTCAGTCACCTTTTGTATCGCTTTGTCCCGATTCAAAAACCACAGATTTATCTCTTCCCGATCTAGTAAGGTTTTCATCTTCTTAAACCCCAAATGGGTTAATTTGTGTAAAAAAGAGATCAATTCAAAAGTCATTTTTATTGGCATAACTGTCTTTCCTTTGTAGACCCACTGTTTTAGTTGAGGGTGGTAGATGGCCCCCATTTTTTCTAGGAGCTCTATGTCCTCATGGGCATAAACCCAACTGGTTTGTCCCACTGGTGGGGGCGTGGGTTGGTCTGGGCTATTTAAGGGTAAGATTTGTTTGCTCATGGCCACTTCTCGCGCCGTGGCATCGGCCAGCCGGTTTCCTCGTGCCTCTGGGTTGTGCCCCTTCTGGTGTCCTGGACAATACATAATACTCAGTCTTTTGGGCAAGAATAGGGCTTCTAAGAGGGCCAGAATTTCAGCCTTATTTTTAATATCTTTACCCTCAGATGTGAGCAGCCCCCGCCTCTGGTAGATCTCCCCGTGGATGTGTGCCGTGGCAAAGGCATAGCGGCTGTCTGTATATACATTTAGCCTCTTACCTTTTGCCATCTTGAGCGCCTGAGTCAAGGCGATGAGTTCAGCCCGTTGTGCGGAGGTACCAGCAGGCAGGGCTTTTGCCCAAATTACTTTGTCCTCCGTAGTGACCGCAGCTCCAGCCTTTCGCTCTCCCTCTGCCAAGAAGCTGCTGCCATCCGTGTACCATGTGTGGTCAGCATTCTGAAGAGGCTGGTCCGATAGGTCCGGCCTGGTTCCATGTACTTCTGCGAGGATTTGTAGGCAGTCATGTTGTTCTGCCTCCTCTGGTAGAGGAAGCAAGGTGGCAGGATTGAGGGCGACTACGGGCCCAAACTGAACCCGTTCTGCATCCAGTAACAAGGCTTGGTAGTGGGTCATGCGGGAATTAGAGAGCCAGCGGTCTGGGGGCTGCTTTACCAAGGCCTCCACTGCGTGGGGTGCTAGGATGGTGAGTGGCTGTCCCAAAGTCAATTTTCCAGCATCCTTGATCAGGACAGCAATAGCAGCCACCATCCTTAGGCACGGTGGCCAGCTGGAGGCCACAGGGTCCAATTTCTTAGACAGGTAGGCTACAGGGCGTTTCCAGGGTCCCAACCTTTGTGTTAGGACCCCTTTAGCATACCCCTGTTTCTCATCGATGAACAGTTCAAAAGGTTTGGTAATATCAGGGAGACCCAAGGCAGGGGAGGACAATAAGGCCTGTTTGATGTTTTCAAATGCTTTTTGCTGCTCTGGTCCCCACTGGAAGAGCACCCCCGGTTTAGTGAGGGGGTACAAAGGGGCTGCCATTTCAGCAAACCCAGGAATCCAGAGGCGGCAGAATCCCGCTGTCCCCAAGAACTCTCGTAGCTGTCGGCCATTCTTGGGGGCAGGGATGCCGGCCACAGTCTGTCTCCTGGCCGGGGTCAGCCATCGCTGTCCATCCCGTAGCTGGTAGCCTAAATAAGTAACCTGGGTCTGGCAAATTTGAGCCTTTTTGGCAGAGGCTCGGTAGCCCAATTGTCCCAAAGTCTGTAAGAGGGATTCAGTTCCCCGTTGGCATGCAGTTTCAGAAGTGGCCGCTAGGAGGAGGTCATCTACATATTGCAGGAGTATGAGGGTGGGATGCTGAACCCTAAAGTCAGCTAAGTCCCGATGTAAGGCCTCATCAAAGAGCGTTGGGCTGTTTTTAAACCCTTGAGGCAGTCTTGTCCAAGTTAATTGTCCTGAAAGCCCTACTTCAGGGTCTTTCCACTCAAAGGCAAATAAGGGTTGGCTTTTCGGGCTCAGCCGGAGGCAAAAGAAGGCATCTTTCAGGTCCAAAACCATATACCAAGTATGTGTAGGGGGCAGTGTACTGAGCAAATTGTAAGGGTTTGGAACAGTCGGATGAATATCTTCTACCCTCTTGTTGACCTCTCTCAAGTCTTGTACTGGCCTATAATCTCCAGTGCCGGGTTTCTTTACAGGCAGAAGAGGCGTATTCCAAGGCGACCGGCAGGGAACTAGGATGCCTTGATCCAGAAGCCTCGTAATGTGAGGCCTTATGCCTTGATAAGCTTCATGTGACAGAGGGTATTGTTTTATGGAGACTGGAGTTGCAGTGGCCTTTAACTGTATAATTAAGGGGGGCTGTTGGAGCGCCAACCCCATCCCACCAGTCTCTGCCCAAGCCAGTGGAAAATTCGTGACCCAAGTGCCTATTTCTTGGGATTGTGGCTTGTCCTGTCCCAGTTCATATAGTCTATATTCATCCTCTAATTGTAGGGTTAGAACTTGAAGGGGAGTTCCGTGGGGGCCAGTTATTTGGGCCCCTCCTTCCTCAAAATGAATTTGTGCTTTTAGTTTGGTGAGCAGGTCACAGCCCAGCAGAGGGTACGGGCAGTCCGGAACATGTAAGAAGGAATGGGTCACCTTACCGGTAGCCAGCTGAACCCGGCGGTCCGTAGTCCATCGGTATTGTTTCTCACCAGTAGCTCCTTGTACCCAGGCCGTCCGGTCGCTGAGTTGTCCTGAAGCTTGAGTGAGGACTGAATGCTGGGCTCCTGTGTCTACCAGGAAAGTAACCGGCTGCCCCCCAACTTTAAGCGTTACCCTGGGCTCAGGGGGGGACTCCTGGCCCTGACCTCCCTAATCTTTATCTAGAGCCAAGAGGGAGGTTCGTGGTCGAGGCTTTCAGGGTCCGCCAGGCTTCTTGGGGCACTCTCTGGCCCAGTGCCCTTTCTCTTTGCAATAGCCACATTGATCTTTATCCAGCTTCAGCCCCTTTCGAGCTCCCCCCCTATCTCCCTTCCTTTCTTGGCCCTGAACTATGGCGGCCAAGATTCGACTTAGTTCTTTGTTTCTTTTTTTATCTCTCTCTTCCCTCTCTCTGCGAACTCTATCTTCTTTTTCTTCTTGTGTCTCTCTCTTATTAAAAATCCTTTCAGCTTCTTTAAGTAAATCCTGTAATGTATAGCCCTGCAAATTTTCTAACCTCTGTAACTTAGTCCTGATATCTGGAGCAGCCTGCCAGATGAAGGACATAGAGACACTCGTCATTTGTCCTGGGTCATCTGGGTCATAGGGAGTGTACATACGGTAGGCCTCCTTAAGTCTCTCTAGAAAGGCGGAGGGAGTTTCCCCTGCTTCCTGTAATACCTGTTTTACCTGAGCCAAATTAGTAGGGCGTCGTGTAGCCCCTCGGAGACCCGCTAGAAGCAACTGGCGATAAAGGCGTAGGTGTCCCTTACCTTCGGCTGTATTAAAATCCCAGTTTGGTCTCTTAAGTGGGAATGCAGCATCAATTTCCTCAGGCAGCTGGGTGGGACGCCCATCATCTCCCAGAACATGCTTTCTGGCCTCTAGGAACACTCTTTGTTTTTCTTCTGAGGTTAAGAGAGCCTGTAAGAGCTGTTGGCAGTCATCCCAAGTAGGCTGGTGGGTAAGTAAAACAGATTCTATTAGGTCGGTGAGTGCCACCGGATCTTTGGAGAAAGAAGGGTTGTGTTGTTTCCAATTGTAAATGTCAGCTGCTGAAAACGGCCAGTATTGGGTCTGGCCACCAGTTCCCTGTCTAAGTGGAAAAGCCTGGGAGGTTGTATCTGGCATCACCTCGCGCTTATTGCGCAATCTCCCTGCGACAGGGGAGAAACCCTTATCAGACTGTGGCCCGGCAACTGATCTGGCCGGCAGCTCTGCCTCCTCCGTTTCAGCCGGGCCTGTAGGTAAACGATATGGGGGAGGAGGATCTTCAGAGAGAAGATCTATGAGAGGGGAGTTTGGGTCTGCCGGGAGGACAGGTTTCTTAGAAGGCTCTGATTTAATTAGAGTGGGGTAGAGAGAGGAAGACGGGGCCAGCAAACCGGGCGGGGCCGAGGGGACAAGCTGGGGGTTGAGGGGAGGCCAATTCGGGTCCACGAAGGGTTCCGCCCAAGGCGGGGGTATAAGGCAAGACTCTCCCAAGTGATAATATAAGGAACCTGGTCAGGATGTCCGTGGACGACCCGATCTTTAACCTGTAAAATAATGATCTTATTAAATGTGCCATTCACTGGCCATCCGGCTCCGAAGGTGGGCCACTCGGATGTGCAGAGAGTCTGCCATTTTCCTTTTTTAACCTCGACGGACTGGTTGTGTGCCCGGTCGTGGACGTCTTTCCAATGATCAAGAGTGAGACTTAGGGGCATTGTTAGGGACTGTCCCATGTTAGTTCTAAGGAAGATTAGAACACAGAGAAAACAAACAACACCAACAGTCAAACAAACAACAGACAGGCGTGCTGCACGGCTTTGGTACCAAACTGAAAGCAAAAAGTCAGATAGAGGTGGCAAAGGTCCGGGGCCCTCTGAAAGCCAAAAATACAGACAGAGGTGCCGTTAGTCCGGATCTTTCTCCTCTAACCAGAGTCCCAGATTGGGGCCCGAAAAGTCGGGCCCCTAGCACCCTTGGAACGTCTTCCAGGGCTGCGGGGCGAGAAGTCCGAGCTCGTCAGCTCCTTCTTCGTCCCGCCCAAATTCCAAACAACCTGGCTGAGCGCTCACAGAACAGACCTGGCTGAGCGCTCACAAAACCTGGCTGAGCGCTCACAGAACAGACTTGGCTGAGCGCCCACAGAACAGACCTGGCTGAGCGCTCACAGAACAGACAGAATAAGGTAGAACGAGACAAAATTAGACAGACAGACAGACGTCGGCCGGCTTACCTCCCAGTGGGTGGTCGGTGGTCCCTGGGTGGAGGATCTCCTTTCCCGGCCAACGCACCAAATGAAAAGCTCTCAGGGAGAACTTTCCCTCGGGATGGAGACCCTCCAACTTCAATGACCAGGCCGAGACACCACAGGATGCAATCAGCAAGAGGATTTGATTTATTGTCGGGATACACAGGTACCTGTGGGCGCTTCAGTCGCTCGGGGGACTGGCGCGCCCACGGAACCAAGGATGGGCTTTTTTATAGGATTTTGGGGAGCAGAAGCAAGCATACAGAAGCAGATGCATGGTTACAGGGATATCATTGGTGGATTCTAATGTTTCCTAGCTACCTTCCTGAAACATAACGGCTGACTCGGCCCCCAAAGGGTTCAGCCCGGGGGCAAGTTTCCTAGCTACCTTCCTGAAACATAACGGCTGACTCGGCCCCCCAAGAGTTTAGCCCGGGGGCAAGTTTCCTAGCTACCTTCTTGAAACATAACAACTGACTCGGCCCCCCAAGAGTTTAGCCTGGGGGCAAGTTTCCTAGCTACCTTCTTGAAACATAACAACTGACTCGGCCCCCCACCAGGGTGTGGGACCTCTCCCGGGGCTTTTTCTTATTGTCAGGTGCTCAACCCCAGTCATCCTGTTGCCAGGCCTTCAACCAAACATCTCCTGCTTGGCAGCCGCTGTATACTCAGTGTTCTAACCTTTCCCTGAACCAGTCATCTTAAGTACAGCCTTGCAAAATGGCGTTACTGCTGCTAAGCTGGGGTCTTTCATTGGGAGGTGGAATCAGATGGTCCATCTCATCCCAGAAGCAGCTAAGGTTAAGCTACAGTTTGGGCCAGGTACTGAAGGTACCAGGCATCTGTGGAAATTGGTTATAGGATGCTTTGTCTTGGTCTTGTTTGTCTGGTTTGTTTTCTGTGGTATTGTCAAGTGTCTTTTTGGCTTTTGTTTCGTTTTTGGACTTTGGACTGACGACTGTGTTTGAAATCATGAAACTGTTTAATTTGTTTGTCAAGGAGTTTTACTTGGTCCTGTTGGTGCTTAACTGGAAAATAATTTGCTTGAGAAAAACTCCCTGCCAGGGAGTTTTGTCTTTCTCTCTTGAGGCTCCTCTCCAAGGAGAGAAAGTTTTAAAAGAAGGAAAGAAAATAAAGGGAGAAAAAGAAATAAAAAAAAAGACAAAAAAGACCAAGGAGAAGATAGACAAAGACAGGAGTAATAATCAGGACCTAGAGACAAACAAAATATATCCCTTTTTAAAGGCATTGACCTTGAGAATGTCTAGTGAATCAGGGCTTAGTGAGAATGAATTGACAGGTCTTGAAGAAGAAACCGCTGGTAAATAAAAGTTCCCCAGATTAGGCCTCCGGCTATGGAACAAATATAGTGAGTAAGAAACTTAATTTTATGAACCACGCTCTAGTGGCGGTGATAGCCAAGGTTATTTTTTGATCTGTGCTTGTGCTCACAGCCCACACAGTAGGGGGGAGTGAAACTAGCTGTGGAGCTGCTACAACACAAGGTAGGGGGGAGCGAAACTAGCTGCGGAGCTGCTACAGTGAGCATGGGGACTTCTCAGACTCACCCAATTTTTCTGGCTCTTCAGGAGCTGTTTAAAAGAAAAAGGCTTAGGATAAAAAGAAACACTATAGAGAGATTTCTTAGTGAATGCGAAGCCATTGCACCTTGGTTTCGCTGTTTCTGGGAATCTTGGGGTGGACAGCTGAGATAAGCTGGGGAAAGATTTAAATTTTACATGGGAACAAGGAATCATAAGGCGGAGATTCAGCCAGTATGGGACTAAGTGCATAGCTGCCTAGATCAGAAATGCTGTCAACAGGCTATAAAAAGGGGACAGGCTGTGAGCTCCTGAGCTCCTCCTGAGCTCCGACCCTAACTCAGGCCCTTTTGATTTCTAGGCAAGCGCTCTAACACTGAGATAAAACCCCAACCCCAAAAAGCCTACAGCACCCGGTATCCCAGGTGGTCTCCCATCCACGTACTAACCAGGCCCAACCCTGCTTAGCTTCCTAGATCAGACAAGATTGTTCGCGTTCAGGGTGGTATGGCTGTAGGCTCTTCAGACATTTTTTTAAAGGAATATAAAACTATTCATTGACACAACCAGAATACGGCACATACATAGGTGAATGCCAGCAACAAACCAGTGAACTGAGAACAGAACCCCAGTTGAAGAAATCAGAGAAAGGACTAAAAGAGCTTGAAGGGACTTGAGACCCCATATGAACAACAACACCAACCAACCAGAGCTTCCAGGGACTAAACCACAGCAGGACTTAATGGCCAACATCAGCTCTAACCATGATTCTACTTCCACATCAAACAGATGAAAGACCCCAGCTTAACAGCAGTAACGCCATTTTGTAAGGCTGTACTTAAGATGACTGGTTCAGGGAAAGGTTAGAACACTGAGTACACAGCGGCTGCCAAGCAAGATATGTTTGGTTGAAGGCCTGGCAACAGGACGACTTCGGTTGAGCACCTGACAATGAAAAAAAGCCCCAGGAGAGGTCCCACACCCTGGTGGGGGGCCGAGTCAGTCGTTATGTTCCAAGAAGGTAGCTAAGAAACTTGCCCCCGGGCTGAACCCTTGGGGGGCCGAGTCAGCCGTTATGTTTCAGGAAGGTAGCTAGGAAACTTGCCCCCGGGCTAAACCCTTGCCATATTAGAATCCACCAATTATATCCCTGTAACCATGCATCTGCTTCTGTATGCTTGCTTCTGCTCCCCAAAATCCTATAAAAGCCCATCCTTGGTTCCGTGGGGCGCGCCAGTCCCCCGAGTGACTGAAGCGCCCGCAGGTGACTGTGCCTGTGTATCCCGACAATAAACCAAATCCTCTTGCTGATTGCATCCTGTGGTGTCTCGGTCTGGTCTTTGGAGTTAGAGGGTCTCCATCCCGAGGGAAAGTTCTCCCTGAGAGCTTTTCATTTGGTGCGTTGGCCGGGAAAGGAGATCCTCCACCCAGGGACCACCGACCACCCACTGGGAGGTAAGCCGGCCGGCGTCTGTCTGTCAGTCTGATTTTGTCTCGTTCTGCCTTATTCTGTCTGTTCTGTGAGCGCTCAGCCAGGTCTGTTCTGTGAGCGCTCAGCCAGGTCTGTTCTGTGAGCGCTCAGCCAGGTCTGTTCTGTGAGCGCTCAGCCAGGTCTGTTCTGTGAGCGCTCAGCCAGGTCTGTTCTGTGAGCGCTCAGCCAGGTTGTTTGGAATTTGGGCGGGACGAAGAAGGAGCTGACGAGCTCGGACTTCTTGCCCCGCAGCCCTGGAAGACGTTCCAAGGGTGTTAGGGGCCCGACTTTTCGGGGCCCAATCTGGGAGAGGAGAAAGATCCGGACTAACGGCACCTCTGTCTGTATTTTTGGCTTTCAGAGGGCCCCGGACCTTTGCCACCTCCATCTGACTTTTTGCTTTCAGTTTGGTACCAAAGCCGTGCAGCACGCCTGTCTGTTGTTTGTTTGACTGTTGGTGTTGTTTGTTTTCTCTGTGTTCTAATCTTCCTTAGAACTAACATGGGACAGTCCCTAACAACGCCCCTAAGTCTCACTCTTGATCATTAGAAAGACGTCCACGACCGGACACACAACCAGTCCGTCGAGGTTAAAAAAAAAAGGAAAATGGCAGACTCTCTGCACATCCGAGTGGCCCACTTTCGGAGCGGGATGGCCAGTGAATGGCACATTTAATAAGATCATTATTTTACAGGCTAAAGATCGGGTCGTCCATGGACATCCTGACCAGGTTTCTTATATTATCACTTGAGAGAGTCTCGCCTTAACCCCCCCCCCCCGGGCGGAACCCTTCGTGGACCCGAATTGGCCTCCCCTCAACCCCCAGCCTGTCCCCTCGGCCCCACCCGGTCCGCCTGCCACGTCTTCCTCTCTCTACCTTTGTGAAATCAGAGCCTTCTAAAAAAACCTGTCCTCCCGGCAGACCCAAACTCCCCTCTCATAGATCTTCTCTCTGACAGGCCCGGCTGAAACGGAGGAGACAGAGCCGCCGGCCAGATCAGTTGCCGGGCCACAGTCTGATAAGGGTTTCTCCCCTGTCGCAGGGAGATTGCGCAATAAGCGCGAGGTGATGCCAGATTCAGCCTCCCAGGCTTTCCTACTTAGACAGGGAACCGGTGGCCAGACCCAGTACTGGCCGTTTTCAGCAGCTGACATTTACAATTGGAAACAACACAACCCTTCTTTCTCCAAAGATCCGGTGACACTCACCGACCTAATAGAATCTGCTTTACTTACCCACCAGCCTACTTGGGATGACTGCCAACAGCTCTTACAGGCCCTCTTAACCTCAAAAAAAAAAAAACAAAAAAAAAACAAAGAGTGTTCCTAGAGGCCAGAAAGCATGTTCTGGGAGATGATGGGCGTCCCACCCAGCTGCCTGAGGACCAAACTGGGATTTTAATACAGCTGAAGGTAAGGGACACCTACGCCTTTATCGCCAGTTGCTTCTAGCGGGTCTCCGAGGGGCTATACGACGCCCTACTAATTTGGCTCAGGTAAAACAGGTATTACAGGAAGCAGGGGAAAACTCCCTCCACCTTTCTAGAGAGACTTAAGGAGGCCTACCGTATGTACACTCCCTATGACCCAGATGACCCAAGACAAATGACGAGTGTCTCTATGTCCTTCATCTGGCAGGCTGCTCCAGATATCAGGACTAAGTTACAGAGGTTAGAAAATTTGCAGGGCTATACATTACAGGATTTACTTAAAAAAGCTGAAAAGATTTTTAATAAGAGAGAGATAAAAAAAAAAACAAACAAAAAATTGAGTCGAATCTTGGCCGCCGTAGTACAGGGCCAAAAAAAGAAGGGAGATAGGGGGGAGCTCGAAAGGGGCTAAAGCTGGATAAGGATCAATGTGCCTATTACAAAGAGAAAGGACACTGGGCCAGAGAGTGCCCCAAGAAGCCTGGCGGACCCCGAAAGCCTCGACCACGAACCTCCCTCTTGGCTCTAGATAAAGATTAGGGAGGTCAGGGCCAGGAGCCCCCCCTGAGCCCAGGGTAACGCTTAAAGTTGGGGGGCAGCCGGTTACTTTCCTGGTAGACACAGGAGCCAAGCATTCAGTCCTCACCCAAGCTTCAGGATACAGTTAAAGGCCATTACAACTCCAGTCTTCATAAAACAATACCCCCTGTCACATGAAGCTTATCAAGGTATAAGGCCTCACATTACGAGGCTTCTAGATCAAGACATCCTAATCCCCTGCCGGTCGCCTTAGAATACGCCTCTTCTGCCTGTTAAGAAACCCGACACTGGAGATTATAGGCCAGTACAAGACTTGAGAAAGGTCAACAAGAGGATAGAAGATATTCATCTGACTGTTCCAAACCCTTACAATTTGCTCCTGACTTTAGGGTTCAACATCCCACCCTCATACTCCTACAAACCTTTTGAACTGTTCATCGATGAGAAACAGGGGTATGCTAAAGGGGTCCTAACACAAAGGTTGGGACCCTGGAAACGCCCTGTGGCCTACCTGTCTAAAAAATTGGACCCTGTGGCCTCCGGCTGGCCACCGTGCCTAAGGAAAGGGCACAACCCAGAGGCACGAAGAAACCGGCTGGCCAATGCCACGGCTCGAGAAGCGGCCATGAACAAACAAATCTTGCCCTTAAATAGCCCAGACCAACCCACGCCCCCACCAGTGGGACAAACCAGTTGGGTTTATGCCCATGAGGACATAGAGCTCCTAAAAAAATGGGGGCCATCTACCACCCTCAACTAAAACAGTGGGTCTACAAAGAAAAGACAGTTATGCCAATAAAAATGACTTTTAAATTGATCTCCTTTTTACATAAATTAACCCATTTGGGGTTTAAGAAGATGAAAACCTTACTAGATCGAGAAGAGATAAATCTGTGTTTTTTAAATCGGGACAAAGTGATACAAAAGGTGACTGAGAGTTACAAAGCGTGCGCTCAGGTTAACCCGAGAAGGACCATGATTGGACAAGGAGTTCATCCTAGGGGACACCGTCCCGACATCCATTGAGAAATTGGTTTTACTAAAATTAAACCAGATATATATGGATACAAGTATCTCCTAGTGTTTGTAGACACCTTCTCAAGATGGGTCGAAGCCTTCCCCACAAAGCACGAGACTACAAAAATGGTCACCAAGAAGCTCCTCGAGGAAATCTTTCCCAGCCCTTCTCTGAGGGCCCATTTACAGGCCCTACAGATTGTACAGAGAGACGTCTGGAGACCTTTGGCCGCTGCTTACCAGGACGAGCTTGAGCATCCGGTGGTGCCACACCCGTTCCAGATTGGAGACACCGTGTGGGTGCACAGACACCAGACAAAGAATCTCGAGCCACGGTGAAAAGGACCCTACACCGTCCTCCTGACTACCCCGACCGCCCTAAAGGTAGACGGAGTCTCGGCTTAGATCCACACACCACACGTCAAGACATTCCGGTCTGAGGAATTGACTAATAACAACACTACACCCCAGACATGGAGAGTTCAGCGCACTCCAAACCCCTTAAAGTTAAAACTCCTACATGGCTCCTCCTAGCCCTTTTGTGGCCTAGAGTCAGTGAGGAAATAAGCCCCCACCAGACAGAAATTTCTTGACCAAGTCGAGTGAAAGATTTCACTCAAAGTTAGCAAAAAAAAAAATGGGGGAATGAAAGACCCCAGCTTAACAGCAGTAACGCCATTTTGCAAGGCTGTACTTAAGATGACTGGTCAGGGAAAGGTTAGAACACTGAGTACACAGCGGCTGCCAAGCAAGATATGTTTGGTTGAAGGCCTGGCAACAGGACGACTTCGGTTGAGCACCTGACAATGAAAAAAAGCCCCAGGAGAGGTCCCACACCCTGGTGGGGGGCCGAGTCAGTCGTTATGTTCCAAGAAGGTAGCTAAGAAACTTGCCCCCGGGCTGAACCCTTGGGGGGCCGAGTCAGCCGTTATGTTTCAGGAAGGTAGCTAGGAAACTTGCCCCCGGGCTAAACCCTTGCCATATTAGAATCCACCAATTATATCCCTGTAACCATGCATCTGCTTCTGTATGCTTGCTTCTGCTCCCCAAAATCCTATAAAAGCCCATCCTTGGTTCCGTGGGGCGCGCCAGTCCCCCGAGTGACTGAAGCGCCCGCAGGTGCCTGTGCCTGTGTATCCCGACAATAAACCAAATCCTCTTGCTGATTGCATCCTGTGGTGTCTCGGTCTGGTCTTTGGAGTTAGAGGGTCTCCATCCCGAGGGAAAGTTCTCCCTGAGAGCTTTTCACAGATTCCATGAATCATAACCTTTTAGTACAGATTTTAACTTCCTACAAAGGAATGTTTCAACCAGAGGAAACTTTACACAGACCAGCTGACCCGGACCTGCCTCTGTAGATCAGCTGGCCTCTTAAATCACAGCTCCACCTGCCTCTAGAGTTCTGGCATTAAAGGTGCACACCACCACACTAGGCCAAGTCTTGTTGTTAAATCAAGCTACTACTTTGTTTAATTCCGTTTTCTGAAGGTGGAGTTGGTATGAAAATAAACTACTGTATTTACTTGATAATACATCAATTCTGATGGGCTTGCTTTTAAACTATCCAATACATTACAGACTCTGCTTAATCCGAAAGGTTATGGGTTCAGAAAAATGTTCAGGCTGATGGCCTCTCATCAACCTGTGTTTTCACGTTCAGCTCTTTTGAGTATCAAAAACAAGCTAAAACAGACAAGTTATGTAAGTGTTTTATGCATACACTGCATAGAAACACACACACACACACACACACACACACACACACACACACACACACACACACAAACCAGAATGGTCCTTCTGTGTCCCAGTTAAAAGTAAGTTCTGACTTGAGTCATGACTGTAAAATCTCCCCAGCGTTTAAGAAAAGCTGTTCTTCAAGCCGAGGAAATACAACATGGTGTCAAGCACTCTACTGTTACAGGAAGCAACTACAGAGAGCTCTCCTCGCTCAAAGGAGTCAGTGCCTTTTGACGCAGAACGAAAACCAAAAATCTCCCAACTACTGCCAATGCTTTCAAAACTAGCATATCAGACTTGATTTTCATCAGGATGCTCTTTGATCCACACTAGTAATTCAAAACCCAAGATCCAGATCATTCATATATATATATATATATATATATATTTTATATACATATATATATAATATTGTGTATTTATATATGCAAACAATTATTGTACTTCATTTCGGTACAAGAATGCCAAATCAGCCACTCCTCATAGAAGGCGATGACAATCTGAGGCCACTTCATATTCGCCTCCTTTGCTTGTCAGCAGCATCTCTCTTCTTCGATTTGCTCTCATCGGATTCACTATCAGATAAACATTTCCTTTTTGGACCATCGTTTTCTTCTCCAGCTTTTCGAGAATGAAGAAGTGCTTCAATTAATTCTGGACAATCTAAATTTTCTCCTGGTACCCAAGTATTATCGGCATCTGTAAACCCCTTCCACTTCACGAAATAGTTCACTACACAATGGTTCAGTACTTTTTCTACCACAAATTCTTCAGGCTCAGCCTCTTCAACTCTTTTACTCTTTCCATTCTGTTTTTTTTTTTCCCAATTTTTGCAATGTAGTTTTATTGGAGGCCATTTTTAAAATTTAATCGGAGACTTGAAGCGCGCTCAGATGCTCAGGGCCGCGGATTCTGCAGAGTCTCCCGCCTGTGTGCTTCAACTCAGCCACATCCTAGAGGAGGGGTTCCTCTGACATTTTTAAAGTCTATTTTTAGGGTTGGGGATTTTACTCAGTCATAGAGCACATGCCTAGCAAGCACAAGGCCCTGGGTTCGATCCTTAGCTCTGGGGAAGGAAAAAAAAAAGACAAAATAAAAGTTGTAAAGTCGGGCTGGAAGGATGGCTTAGTGGTTAAGAGCACTGACTGCTCTTCCAGAGGTTCTGAGTTCAAATCCCAGCAACGACATGGTGTCTCACAGCCATCTGTAGTGAGATCTGATGCCCTCTTCTGGTGTGTCTGAAGACAGCTACAGTGTACTTATATATAAGAAATACATCTTTTTTAAAAAAGTTGTAAAGTCTATTTCTGTTTGTTGGTGTGGTTTGGTTTGGTTTGGGATGGGTTTTTTAAGGTTGCTTTGTTGTTTTGGTTTCTGTTGGTTTGTTACGCACATGGTCTCACTGTGTATCCCTGCTGTCCTGAAATCTCCTGAGCTCCTGAGCTCCTGAGCTCCTGAGCTCCTGAGCTCCTGAGCTCCTGAGCTCCTGAGCTCCTGAGCTCCTGAGCTCCTGAGCTCCTGAGCTCCTGAGCTCCTGAGCTCCTGAGCTCCTGAGCTCCTGAGCTCCTGAGCTCCTGAGCTCCTGAGCTCCTGAGCTCCTGAGCTCCTGAGCTCCTGAGCGAGCTCCTGAGCTCCTGAGCTCCTGAGCTCCTGAGCGAGCTCCTGAGCTCCTGAGCTCCTGAGCTCCTGAGCGAGCTCCTGAGCTCCTGAGCTCCTGAGCTCCTGAGCTCCTGAGCGAGCTCCTGAGCTCCTGAGCTCCTGAGCTCCTGAGCGAGCTCCTGAGCTCCTGAGCTCCTGAGCTCCTGAGCGAGCTCCTGAGCTCCTGAGCTCCTGAGCTCCTGAGCTCCTGAGCTCCTGAGCTCCTGAGCTCCTGAGCTCCTGAGCTCCTGAGCTAGCTCCTGAGCTCCTGAGCTCCTGAGCTCCTGAGCTCCTGAGCTCCTGAGCTCCTGAGCTCCTGAGCTCCTGAGCTCCTGAGCTCCTGAGCTCCTGAGCGAGCTCCTGAGCTCCTGAGCTCCTGAGCTCCTGAGCTCCTGAGCTCCTGAGCTCCTGAGCTCCTGAGCTCCTGAGCTCCTGAGCTCCTGAGCGAGCTCCTGAGCTCCTGAGCTCCTGAGCTCCTGAGCTCCTGAGCGAGCTCCTGAGCTCCTGAGCTCCTGAGCTCCTGAGCTCCTGAGCTCCTGAGCTCCTGAGCTCCTGAGCTCCTGAGCTCCTGAGCTCCTGAGCTCCTGAGCTCCTGAGCTCCTGAGCTCCTGAGCTCCTGAGCTCCTGAGCTCCTGAGCTCCTGAGCTCCTGAGCTCCTGAGCTCCTGAGCTCCTGAGCTCCTGAGCTCCTGAGCTCCTGAGCTCCTGAGCGAGCTCCTGAGCTCCTGAGCGAGCTCCTGAGCTCCTGAGCGAGCTCCTGAGCTCCTGAGCGAGCTCCTGAGCTCCTGAGCGAGCTCCTGAGCTCCTGAGCTCCTGAGCTCCTGAGCTCCTGAGCGAGCTCCTGAGCTCCTGAGCTCCTGAGCTCCTGAGCTCCTGAGCTCCTGAGCTCCTGAGCTCCTGAGCTCCTGAGCTCCTGAGCTCCTGAGCTCCTGAGCTCCTGAGCTCCTGAGCTCCTGAGCTCCTGAGCTCCTGAGCTCCTGAGCTCCTGAGCTCCTGAGCTCCTGAGCTCCTGAGCTCCTGAGCTCCTGAGCGAGCTCCTGAGATCCTGAGCGAGCTCCTGAGATCCTGAGCTCCTGAGCTCCTGAGCGAGCTCCTGAGCTCAGGAGCTCCTGAGCTCCTGAGCTCCTGAGCTCCTGAGCTCCTGAGCTCCTGAGCTCCTGAGCTCCTGAGCTCCTGAGCTCCTGAGCTCCTGAGCTCCTGAGCTCCTGAGCTCCTGAGCTCCTGAGCTCCTGAGCTCCTGAGCTCCTGAGCTCCTGAGCTCCTGAGCTCCTGAGCTCCTGAGCTCCTGAGCTCCTGAGCTCCTGAGCTCCTGAGCTCCTGAGCTCCTGAGCTCCTGAGCTCCTGAGCTCCTGAGCTCCTGAGCTCCTGAGCTCCTGAGCTCCTGAGCTCCTGAGCTCCTGAGCTCCTGAGCTCCTGAGCTCCTGAGCTCCTGAGCTCCTGAGCTCCTGAGCTCCTGAGCTCCTGAGCTCCTGAGCTCCTGAGCTCCTGAGCTCCTGAGCTCCTGAGCTCCTGAGCTCCTGAGCTCCTGAGCTCCTGAGCTCCTGAGCTCCTGAGCTCCTGAGCTCCTGAGCTCCTGAGCTCCTGAGCTCCTGAGCTCCTGAGCTCCTGAGCTCCTGAGCTCCTGAGCTCCTGAGCTCCTGAGCTCCTGAGCTCCTGAGCTCCTGAGCTCCTGAGCTCCTGAGCTCCTGAGCTCCTGAGCTCCTGAGCTCCTGAGCTCCTGAGCTCCTGAGCTCCTGAGCTCCTGAGCTCCTGAGCTCCTGAGCTCCTGAGCTCAGGAGCTCCTGAGCTCCTGAGCTCCTGAGCTCCTGAGCTCCTGAGCTCCTGAGCTCCTGAGCTCCTGAGCTCCTGAGCTCCTGAGCTCCTGAGCTCCTGAGCTCCTGAGCTCCTGAGCTCAGGAGCTCCTGAGCTCCTGAGCTCCTGAGCTCCTGAGCTCCTGAGCTCCTGAGCTCCTGAGCTCCTGAGCTCCTGAGCTCCTGAGCTCCTGAGCTCCTGAGCTCCTGAGCTCCTGAGCTCCTGAGCTCCTGAGCTCCTGAGCTCCTGAGCTCCTGAGCTCCTGAGCTCCTGAGCTCCTGAGCTCCTGAGCTCCTGAGCTCCTGAGCTCCTGAGCTCCTGAGCTCCTGAGCTCCTGAGCTCCTGAGCTCCTGAGCTCCTGAGCTCCTGAGCTCCTGAGCTCCTGAGCTCCTGAGCTCCTGAGCTCCTGAGCTCCTGAGCTCCTGAGCTCCTGAGCTCCTGAGCTCCTGAGCTCCTGAGCTCCTGAGCTCCTGAGCTCCTGAGCTCCTGAGCTCCTGAGCTCCTGAGCTCCTGAGCTCCTGAGCTCCTGAGCTCCTGAGCTCCTGAGCTCCTGAGCTCCTGAGCTCCTGAGCTCCTGAGCTCCTGAGCTCCTGAGCTCCTGAGCTCCTGAGCTCCTGAGCTCCTGAGCTCCTGAGCTCCTGAGCTCCTGAGCTCCTGAGCTCCTGAGCTCCTGAGCTCCTGAGCTCCTGAGCTCCTGAGCTCCTGAGCTCCTGAGCTCCTGAGCTCCTGAGCTCCTGAGCTCCTGAGCTCCTGAGCTCCTGAGCTCCTGAGCTCCTGAGCTCCTGAGCTCCTGAGCTCCTGAGCTCCTGAGCTCCTGAGCTCCTGAGCTCCTGAGCTCCTGAGCTCCTGAGCTCCTGAGCTCCTGAGCTCCTGAGCTCCTGAGCTCCTGAGCTCCTGAGCTCCTGAGCTCCTGAGCTCCTGAGCTCCTGAGCTCCTGAGCTCCTGAGCTCCTGAGCTCCTGAGCTCCTGAGCTCCTGAGCTCCTGAGCTCCTGAGCTCCTGAGCTCCTGAGCTCCTGAGCTCCTGAGCTCCTGAGCTCCTGAGCTCCTGAGCTCCTGAGCTCCTGAGCTCCTGAGCTCCTGAGCTCCTGAGCTCCTGAGCTCCTGAGCTCCTGAGCTCCTGAGCTCCTGAGCTCCTGAGCTCCTGAGCTCCTGAGCTCCTGAGCTCCTGAGCTCCTGAGCTCCTGAGCTCCTGAGCTCCTGAGCTCCTGAGCTCCTGAGCTCCTGAGCTCCTGAGCTCCTGAGCTCCTGAGCTCCTGAGCTCCTGAGCTCCTGAGCTCCTGAGCTCCTGAGCTCCTGAGCTCCTGAGCTCCTGAGCTCCTGAGCTCCTGAGCTCCTGAGCTCCTGAGCTCCTGAGCTCCTGAGCTCCTGAGCTCCTGAGCTCCTGAGCTCCTGAGCTCCTGAGCTCCTGAGCTCCTGAGCTCCTGAGCTCCTGAGCTCCTGAGCTCCTGAGCTCCTGAGCTCCTGAGCTCCTGAGCTCCTGAGCTCCTGAGCTCCTGAGCTCCTGAGCTCCTGAGCTCCTGAGCTCCTGAGCTCCTGAGCTCCTGAGCTCCTGAGCTCCTGAGCTCCTGAGCTCCTGAGCTCCTGAGCTCCTGAGCTCCTGAGCTCCTGAGCTCCTGAGCTCCTGAGCTCCTGAGCTCCTGAGCTCCTGAGCTCCTGAGCTCCTGAGCTCCTGAGCTCCTGAGCTCCTGAGCTCCTGAGCTCCTGAGCTCCTGAGCTCCTGAGCTCCTGAGCTCCTGAGCTCCTGAGCTCCTGAGCTCCTGAGCTCCTGAGCTCCTGAGCTCCTGAGCTCCTGAGCTCCTGAGCTCCTGACCTCCTGACCTCCTGACCTCCTGACCTCCTGACCTCCTGACCTCCTGACCTCCTGACCTCCTGACCTCCTGACCTCCTGACCTCCTGAGCTCCTGAGCTCCTGAGCTCCTGAGCTCCTGAGCTCCTGAGCTCCTGACCTCCTGACCTCCTGACCTCCTGAGCTCCTGAGCTCCTGAGCTCCTGAGCTCCTGACCTCCTGACCTCCTGACCTCCTGACCTCCTGAGCTCCTGACCTCCTGAGCTCCTGAGCTCCTGAGCTCCTGAGCTCCTGACCTCCTGACCTCCTGACCTCCTGACCTCCTGACCTCCTGAGCTCCTGAGCTCCTGAGCTCCTGAGCTCCTGACCTCCTGACCTCCTGACCTCCTGACCTCCTGACCTCCTGACCTCCTGAGCTCCTGACCTCCTGACCTCCTGACCTCCTGACCTCCTGAGCTCCTGACCTCCTGACCTCCTGACCTCCTGACCTCCTGAGCTCCTGAGCTCCTGAGCTCCTGAGCTCCTGAGCTCCTGAGCTCCTGAGCTCCTGAGCTCCTGAGCTCCTGAGCTCCTGAGCTCCTGAGCTCCTGAGCTCCTGAGCTCCTGAGCTCCTGAGCTCCTGAGCTCCTGAGCTCCTGAGCTCCTGAGCTCCTGAGCTCCTGAGCTCCTGACCTCCTGACCTCCTGACCTCCTGAGCTCCTGACCTCCTGAGCTCCTGACCTCCTGACCTCCTGAGCTCCTGAGCTCCTGAGCTCCTGAGCTCCTGAGCTCCTGAGCTCCTGACCTCCTGACCTCCTGAGCTCCTGACCTCCTGAGCTCCTGACCTCCTGACCTCCTGAGCTCCTGAGCTCCTGAGCTCCTGACCTCCTGACCTCCTGACCTCCTGAGCTCCTGAGCTCCTGACCTCCTGACCTCCTGAGCTCCTGACCTCCTGACCTCCTGAGCTCCTGACCTCCTGAGCTCCTGAGCTCCTGAGCTCCTGAGCTCCTGAGCGATTTTGATTGCCTGGCAAGAGCTCTAACACTGAGTTAAATCCCCAACCCCCAAAAGCCTACAGCACCCGGTATCCCAGGTGGTCTCCCATCCACGTACTAAGCATGCCCGACCCTGCTTAGCTTCCGAGATCAGACGAGATCGGGCACGTTCCGGGTGGTATGGCTGTAGGCTCTTCTGACATTTTTTTAAGGAATATAAAACTATTCATTGACACAGCCAGAATACGGCAGATACATAGGTGAATGCGAGCAACAAACCAGTGAACTGAGCGCAGGACCCCAGTTGAAGAAATCAGAGAAAGGACTAAAAGAGCTTGAAGGGACTTGAGACCCCATATGAACAACAACACCAACCAACCAGAGCTTCCAGGGACTAAACCACAGCAGGACTTAATGGCCAACATCAGCTCTAACCATGATTCTACTTCCACATCAAACAGATTCCATGAATCATAACCTTTTAGTACAGATTTTAACTTCCTACAAAGGAATGTTTCAACCAGAGGAAACTTTACACGGAACAGCTGACTCGGACCAGCCTCTGTAGATCAGCTGGCCTCTTAAATCACAGCTCCACCTGCCTCTAGAGTTCTGGCATTAAAGGTGCACACCACCACACTAGGCCAAGTCTTGTTGTTAAATCAAGCTACTACTTCGTTTAATTCCGTTTTCTGAAGGTGGAGTTGGTATAAAAATAAACTACTGTATTTATTTGATAATACATCAATTCTGATGGGCTTGCTTTTAAACTATCCAATACATTACAGACTCTGCTTAATCCGAAAGGTTATGGTATCAGGAAAATGGTCAGGCTGATGGCCTCTCATCAACCTGTGTTTTCACGTTCAGCTCTTTTGAGTATTAAAAGCAAGCTAAAACAGACAGGTTATGTAAGTGTTTTATGCATACACTGCATACAAACAAACGCGCGCACACACACACACACACACACACACACACACACACACACACACACACAAACCAGAATGGTCCTTCTGTGTCCCAGTTAAAAATAAGTTCTGACTTGAGTCATGACTGTAAAATCTCCCCAGTGTTTAAGAAAAGCTGTTCTTCAAGCCGAGGAAATACAACATGGTGTCAAGCACTCTACTGTTACAGGAAGCAACTACAGAGAGCTCTCACTCGCTCAAAGGAGTCAGTGCCTTTTGACGCAGAACGAAAACCAAAAATCTCCCAACTACTGCCAATGCTTTCAAAACTAGCATATCAGACTTGATTTTCATCAGGATGCTCTTTGATCCACACTAGTAATTCAAAACCCAAGATCCAGATCATTCATATATATATATATATATATATATATATATATTTTATATACATATATATATATAATATTGTGTATTTATATATGCAAACAATTATTGTACTTCATTTCGGTACAAGAATGCCAAATCAGCCACTCCTCATAGAAGGCGATGACAATCTGAGGCCACTTCATATTCGCCTCCTTTGCTTGTCAGCAGCATCTCTCTTCTTCGATTTGCTCTCATCGGATTCACTATCAGATAAAGATTTCCTTTTTGGACAATCGTTTTCTTTACCAGCTTTTCGAGAATGAAGAAGTGCTTCAATTAATTCTGGACAATCTAAATTTTCTCCTGGTACCCAAGTATTATCGGCATCTGTAAACCCCTTCCACTTCACGAAATAGTTCACTACACAATGGTTCAGTACTTTTTCTACCACAAATTCTTCAGGCTCAGCATCTTCAACTCTTTTACTCTTTCCATTCTGTTTTTTTTTTTCCCAATTTTTGCAATGTAGTTTTATTGGAGGCCATTTTTAAAATTTAATCGGAGACTTGAAGCGCGCTCAGATGCTCAGGGCCGCGGATTCTGCAGAGTCTCCCGCCTATGTGCTTCAGCTCAGGCACATCCTAGAGGAGGGGTTCCTCTGACATTTTTAAAGTCTATTTTTAGGGTTGGGGATTTAACTCAGTCGTAGGGCACATGCCTAGCAAGCACAAGGCCCTGGGTTCGATCCTTAGCTCTGGGGAAGGAAAAAAAAAGGCAAAATAAAAGTTGTAAAGTCGGGCTGGAAGGATGGCTTAGTGGTTAAGAGCACTGACTGCTCTTCCAGAGGTTCTGAGTTCAAATCCCAGCAACGACATGGTGTCTCACAGCCATCTGTAGTGAGATCTGATGCCCTCTTCTGGTGTGTCTGAAGACAGCTACAGTGTACTTATATATAAGAAATACATCTTTTTTAAAAAAGTTGTAAAGTCTATTTCTGTTTGTTGGTGTGGTTTGGTTTGGTTTGGGATGGGTTTTTTAAGGTTGCTTTGTTGTTTTGGTTTCTGTTGGTTTGTTACGCACATGGTCTCACTGTGTATCCCTGCTGTCCTGAAATCTCCTGAGCTCCTGAGCTCCTGAGCTCCTGAGCTCCTGAGCTCCTGAGCTCCTGAGCTCCTGAGCTCCTGAGCTCCTGAGCTCCTGATTTTGATTGCCTGGCAAGAGCTCTACCACTGAGTTAAATCCCCAACCCCCAAAAGCCTACAGCACCCGGTATCCCAGGTGGTCTCCCATCCACGTACTAAGCATGCCCGACCCTGCTTAGCTTCCGAGATCAGACGAGATCGGGCACGTTCCGGGTGGTATGGCTGTAGGCTCTTCTGACATTTTTTTAAGGAATATAAAACTATTCATGACACAGCCAGAATACGGCAGATACATAGGTGAATGCGAGCAACAAACCAGTGAACTGAGCGCAGGACCCCAGTTGAAGAAATCAGAGAAAGGACTAAAAGAGCTTGAAGGGACTTGAGACCCCATATGAACAACAACACCAACCAACCAGAGCTTCCAGGGACTAAACCACAGCAGGACTTAATGGCCAACATCAGCTCTAACCATGATTCTACTTCCACATCAAACAGATTCCATGAATCATAACCTTTTAGTACAGATTTTAACTTCCTACAAAGGAATGTTTCAACCAGAGGAACCTTTACACAGAACAGCTGACACGGACCTGCCTCTGTAGATCAGCTGGCCTCTTAAATCACAGCTCCACCTGCCTCTAGAGTTCTGGCATTAAAGGTGCACACCACCACACTAGGCCAACTCTTGTTGTTAAATCAAGCTACTACTTCGTTTAATTCCGTTTTCTGAAGGTGGAGTTGGTATAAAAATAAACTACTGTATTTATTTGATAATACATCAATTCTGATGGGCTTGCTTTTAAACTATCCAATACATTACAGACTCTGCTTAATCCGAAAGGTTATGGTATCAGGAAAATGGTCAGGCTGATGGCCTCTCATCAACCTGTGTTTTCACGTTCAGCTCTTTTGAGTATTAAAAGCAAGCTAAAACAGACAGGTTATGTAAGTGTT